>NC_068442.1:275000-575000 GCF_023373465.1 Oncorhynchus keta
GACAGAGTAACGTTCCTGGGGGTTGCAAGGTCTAGTGTGCGCAATGGCTTCTCAGCCTAGCGCGCAGGAGACGCTGTCGATACAGCATGGGTTCAGGTGTGTTCCTGAGAACGGAGTTAAGGTGGAGGAGGTTCTGCTCGCGGTCGGTGAACAGGTAGGAGCTGAGTTTATACATTCTGCTTCTAGAATGAACAAAGCTGTTGTTGTGTTCATGAAAAGGGCTAATTTGGTCGGTAGGCTAATTGCTAGCGGAATATTTGTAAGGGATGTGTTGGTGTCAATTTCACCTCTCTCTACCCCTTCAACAAGAGTTGTAGTGGCAAATTTGCCTCCGTTTATTACGGATGATCAAATTAGGAAAGAGCTGAGTCGTTTTGGTAAGTTTGCTAGCGGTTTCCGTGTACTGTCAGCAGGTTTTCAGGCAGATGCCGTTAAGCACGTTGTTTCATTCAGGAGGCAAGTGGTTATGTTTCTGAACAATAATGAGCAACAGCTAAATGTGCATTTTAAAGTGAGGCATGGGGAAGGGCTCTATGCAGGTTTTGCCAGCACAGATAGTCTACGGTGTTTTGAATGTGGGGATTTGGGGCACAAGAGCTTTGCGTGCCCACATAAAGGCCATAGACAAGGGGAGGGTACGAGCGCAAGGGGGGGAAATCGAGGTCAAAATGCAGGGGGTAAGGAGATGCAGACAGCAGAGGCTGGGTCTAGTCAGGCTAGAGATGGTGGAGAAGCAGAGGCTGGGTCTAGTCAGGCTAGAGATGGTAGGGTAGTAGAGGCTGGGTCTAGTCAGGCTAGAGATGGTGGAGAAGCAGAGGCTGGGTCTAGTCAGGCTAGAGATGGTGGGGTAGCTGAGGCTGGGCCTAGACATGCTATGGAGGGTGGTATAGCTGAGGCTGGCCCTAGTCATGCTATGGAGGGTGTTGTAGCTGAGGCTGGCCCTAGTCATGCTATGGAGGGTGGTGCAGATGATACTGCGTCTAGTCAGGTTATTCTAGTGGATGAGGAGAGTATAGTGGGGAAGTGTAAGAGATTAGGGGGAGGAGGAGGGTGTCAAGAGGAAAAAGAAAAGGGTGTGGACAAAGGCACCATGGAAATGTTGCCTGTTGCTGTGGGTGAGGCCCTAACCAGAGAGAAAGGGCAGGTGGTCAGGGTGGGAGATAGAGAAGAGGAGGAAAGTGAGTCTGAGGAAGAGGATGAGGAGGTATTTTTTTCAGACTCCTCTTCAATTGGCCCGGAGCTGACAGCCAGTCAACCAGAGGGGTCTAAGTACACGTTGAGAGAACTGACAAGGTTCCTGAATAAGACTAAGGGGAAAAAAGTTAATCTTGAGGCTTTTTTTCCTGATCCTAGAAAGTTTGTAAGATCAGTACAACATGCTATGAGAAATGAGGGGCATGGTGTCCTCTCACCCAGGAAACGGTTTAGGTTGAGGAAGTGGGTCACAACAGTGCGTAAAGGTTTACCTTCAGACACTGTTTAAATGTTTCATTTCTTACTGACACTGGGGCTTTTTGAGCTTTGCTATTGGTCTATTTCTCTGCTGGCTTTTCTCCCACTTCTTATGGAGACTCTTCGGGTAGGCTCGCTCAATATAAATGGCGCCAGAGATGCGGGAAAGAGGAGTGTGTTGAGTGAATATGTAAAACATAAACAAGTACAGGTGTTGTTTCTGCAGGAGACGCATAGTGATGTGGTGAATGAAGTTGATTGGGGGCTCTGGTGGAAAGGGGCAAGTGTGTTGAGTCATGGGACAAATCTTAGTGCAGGGGTGGCAGTCCTTTTTGCACTGGGTCTGGCTGTAAAAATTTGCTCCTCAAAGGAGGTGTGTAGGGGTAGGTTGCTTGTTGTTAAAGCAGAAATTAACAACATGTGTTTTGTCTTTATAAATGTGTATGCGCCTAACACAGGGAGAGAAAGAGGGGTTCTATTTGGGAGTCTTAGACAGGAACTCTCACAAGTAGCGCCTGAGGAGACGCTGGTGATCGGAGGTGACTGGAACTGTACAATGGATTTTACAAAAGACAGAAATGGGGAAGAGCCTCATTCAGTGTCAGTGGGAGTGTTAAGGGACATCTTTAATCAGTTTGACCTAGTGGATGTTTGGAGAACTAAACATCCAAACACAAGACAGTATACGTGGGTGAAGGTTTTTGGGGCTAGGGTGAGTGCAGCTCGACTTGATCGTTTTTACATGTCCAGGAATCAGAGCAATAGGCTGCTGGGTGCTACCATTCTCCCAGTGGGGTTTTCGGATCACCACATAACCATGGCTCGGCTGTCTATTTCACCAGGGCCCCGGCAGGCATCTTATTGGAAGTTCAATGTAAAGCTCTTACAAGATGCCACTTTTTGCTCAGGTTTCCAGACTTTTTGGGAAAGATGGGGGCAGCGAAGAGAGGAGTATGAGTCTCTGAGTCAGTGGTGGGATGTGGGGAAAGTGCAAATTCGGCTTTTCTGTCAACAGTACACAGCTCTCTCATCCTCAGAGGCTAGGAGAGTATTGGGGGAACTAGAGAGGTGTATTAGTGAGATGGAGGTAGAGATGGTGGGGCAAGGCAATGTAGGCCTCCAGGCTAACTTAGCCGAATTACGTAGGGACCTGGGCAGTTTTTTCCAGGTTAAAGCAAAGGGAGCACTTGTAAGAGCTAGGTTCTCCATGCTCAAGGAGATGGATGCTCCCAGCTCCTTCTTCTTTGGTTTGGAAAGACAGAGCAGTGAAGCCAAGGGTATGCATTGTCTACGGCTGTCTGATGGGCGGGTGACCTCTGTGGTGGGGGAGATGCGGGAGCGGACTGTGGAGTTTCATATTGAATTGTATAGGGCAGAAATGTGTCATCCTATGTGTGCTCAGGTCTTGTTCGCAGGACTCCCTAAGCTCTCTCGGGCACAGAGGGATGAAATTGACATTCCTCTGTTGTCACATGAACTGGCAGAGGCAGTAAACCAGATGTCCCCCGGTCGTGCACCCGGGGTTGATGGACTTCCAGTGGAATTTTACAAAAATTCTGGGGAACAATTGGACAGGATTTCTTTGCGTGTTGCGAGAATGCGTCGGGGTAGGAGAGTTGCCGATGAGCTGCCGTCGGGCGGCTCTGACTCTCCTGCCCAAAAAGGGGACTTGTGTGAACTTAAGAACTGGAGGCCTGTGGCATTACTCTGTGCGGACTACAAGATTTTTGCCAAGGTCCTCTCTAACAGACTGAAGTCCCATCTGGACTCTATAATACACAAGGACCAGACATATTGTGTACCGGGACGCTCAATCACGGACAACTTGTTCTTGATTAGGGACATGTTGGACTTGTCGAGAGGTTCTAATGTGAACTTTGGACTGGTCTCTTTAGATCAAGAGAAGGCTTTTGATAGAGTGGATCATGAGTATCTATTTAATGTGATGTCTGTGTTTGGGTTTGGGAAGAGTTTTGTGACCTGTGTGAAGCTGTTGTATGCTGGGGCGTCATGTATGGTTAAGGTGAGAGGGGGGCTCAGTAGGCCAGTCTGGGTGAGACGGGGCATTAGACAAGGATGCCCTTTATCTGGGCAGCTGTACACACTAGCCATTGAGCCTTTTTAGGACTGCTACGCAGGAGACTGCGGGGAGTGTGCTGGACAGGCATGGATGTGGTGACAGGAATTGCAGTCTCAGCATATGCAGATGATGTTTCTGTGATGGTCAGGGATGGGCAAGATATGCAGGAACTAGAGACCAGTCTGAAGGTGTACGAGGGAGCTTCATCAGCTAAGGTAACTGGGGAAAGAGCAAAGCTCTGTTATGTGGGGGATGGGGGATAGGGCTCCTCCTCTGCTTCCAGGGGTTTGCAGTGGGGTTGTGAAGGGCTTAAAGTGTTGGGGGTGTACCTGGGCTCGGAGAGGCGGGTCAGCAAGAACTGGGAGGGGCTGACACAGGCAGTGGTGTCAAGACTGGCCAGGTGGAGGTGGCTCCTGTCCCAAGTGTCATATAGAGGGAGGGTGCTGATAATCAACAACCTGGTGGCATCTTCCTTGTGGCATAAACTGGCTGTCCTCAACCCCCCCGCCGGTCTGCTTGCAGACCTGCAACGCAAGCTGGTGGACTTTTTTGGTCGGGACATCACTGGCTGAAGGCAGCAGTTTTGTACATGACCGTCCACGAAGGAGGACAGGGCCTGGTGGAACTGGAGAGCAGGATGGCTGCTTTCTGACTAAAGGCGGTGCAGAGACTGCTGTACCACACTGATGTTGGCTGGAGGGAACCAGCATGCGCGCTGCTGAGGAGAGCTGGCGGATTAGGGTTGGACCGGCAGCTGTTCCTCATGAAGCTGGAGAGGCTGAGTACAGCAGGTCTCTCAGAGTTTTACTCTGCGGTGCTGAGGGCCTGGCAGCTGCTAAGGCCCACACGAGAAGGGGGTGTGGAGCCTGGGCAGTGGGTGTGGGAGGAGCCCATCTTCCACAACCCAGCCATCCATTTGAGATCGGTTCAGTCGGCCACCCTGCAGAGGCAACTGATGGCAGGGGGTTTACAAAGGCTGGGTGACCTGAGACTGCTGGGAGAGGAGGGGTGGAAAACCCCGGAGGTCTTGGCGCAAAACAAACAGGAATAACGTCTCGTTAGGCTGCTGGAGAGATTCCTGGAGGAGGTCCAGGAGGCACTGTCTGAGCCGGTAAGGGAGGTGTTTGAGAGGCCAAAGGGAGAGGGGCCACCAATGTTCCCGCCACTGCAGGTGACGGCAGAGACTGGAGACTGGCAAGGGGGTCTGGAGGACTTGTTAGATTTTAACACTCCGAGCCTGGGGGAGTTTGAGGGGGTGGGAGGTAAAGCCCTCTACAACCTCTGCGTTAAGGTGAGGAGCATTAGAAGCCTAACAGGAGTGAAGGCACATCAGTGGCAGGGGGTATGTGGGGCGGAGAGTATGGTGGGTTTTAGATGGAGGGCGCTCTACAAACCCCCAGTACCAAAGAGGTCAGGGGACCTCCAGTGGAGGGTTCTTCATGGAGCCCTGGCCACTAACAGCTGGTTGGCACGGGTTGATCCGGGAATTGGGCAGGGGTGTCCTTTCTGTCAAATGAAAGAAACCGTAATTCATGTGTTTTCTGTGTGCACCAGGTTAATGCCATTAATGTCTCTGTTGGAATGTCTGTGTGACAGGTTGGGGGTGGTTTTTGCTGTTGGGATGTTTATAATGGGATACAGGTATTCGAGTAAGGAGAAAGAAAAATGTGTTTTGTTGAATTTTCTGTTTGCTCAGGCAAAGTTAGCTATTTGGCTAACAAGGAGGAACAGGGTCAAAGGTGGGGGATAACAGACCCTTTACTACTGTTTAATGGGATGGTCTCTGCGCGCCTTAGGGTTGAGTTTGAGTTCTATAAAATGATCAAATGTGTGGAGATGTTTGAGGAGATGTGGTGTGTTGGGGGGCTGTCTGTATTGCTGGGGAAGATGTTTTGGATATACTGTTGTAGGAGTATGGTACATGTATGCAGTATAGGATATATATTTTTTATTTTATTTTTTTAAATTTTAGGAGTGGGGGGGGTGATTTTTAAATGAATTAAGAATGTTTCAATAAAGAAAGACCAAAAGTCAATCTCTCTCTCTCTCTCTCTCTCTCTCTCTCTCTCTCTCTCTCTCTCTCTCTCTCTCTCTCTCTCTCTCTCTCTTCTCTCTTCTCTCTCTCTCTTTCTCTTTCTCTTCTCTCTTTCTCTCTTTCTCTTCTCTCTCTGTCTCTCTTTCTCTCTCTCTCTCTTTCTCTCTCTCTCTCTCCCTAAGCAGTATAATTTACAGCCACACAGCAAACTAATTTCCTCCACAGTAACGTCACAACACTACATCACTCAGTCTGTCTGTCTGATGGCAATCTGTCACCAGGAACACTCGTACAATATTGCACATAAAACTGTTACTGGCTTCATAGTAATGCATGGGAGAGGCATCTCAGCTCTAGCCCTGTGAAGGACACAGGTTAGGCTATTACAAGTATTTCATGTCACGTCGGTATGAAGGATCCGGGAGACAGACGCAGGAATGCGTAATATGGATTTTTACTTTACCCAAATTACGACATGCCGTGTAAGGGCACAGGGAAGACCAAACAAACATGAACACAAAACGCAGGGTTGAAACCCAGGCAGAAGAGAGAGGAGTTTATTTTTTATTTGATTTATTTCACCTTTATTTAACCAGGTAGGCTAGTTGAGAACAAGTTCTCATTTGCAACTGCGACCTGGCCAAGATAAAGCATAGCAGTGTGAACAGACAACACAGAGTTAGTTACACATGGAGTAAACAATTAGCAAGTCAATAACACAGTAGAAAAAATGGGCAGTCTATATACAATGTGTGCAAAAGGCATGAGGTAGGCGAATAATACAATTTTGCAGATTAACACTGGAGTGATAAATGATCAGATGGTCATGTACAGGTAGAGATATTGGTGTGCAAAAGAGCAGGAAAGTAAATAAATAAAAACAGTATAAAAACAGTATGGGAATGAGGTAGGTGAAAATGGGTGAGCTATTTACCTATAGACTATGTACAGCTGCAGCGATCGGTTAGCTGCTCGGATAGCTGATGTTTGAAGTTGGTGAGGGAGATAAAAGTCTCCAACTTCAGCGATTTTTGCAATTCGTTCCAGTCACAGGCAGCAGAGTACTGGAACGAAAGGCGGCCAAATGAGGTGTTGGCTTTAGGGATGATCAGTGAGATACACCTGCTGGAGCGCGTGCTACGGATGGGTGTTGCTATCGTGACCAGTGAACTGAGATAAGGCGGAGCTTTACCTAGCATGGACTTGTAGATGACCTGGAGCCAGTGGGTCTGGCGACGGATATGTAGTGAGGGCCAGCCGACTAGAGCATACAGGTCGCAGTGGTGGGTGGTATAAGGTGCTTTAGTGACAAAACGGATGGCACTGTGATAGACTGCATCCAGTTTGCTGAGTAGAGTGTTGGAAGCCATTTTGTAGATGACATCGCCGAAGTCGAGGATCGGTAGGATAGTCAGTTTTACTAGGGTAAGCTTGGCAGCGTGAGTGAAGGAGGCTTTGTTGCGGAATAGAAAGCCGACTCTTGATTTGATTTTTGATTGGAGATGTTTGATGTGAGTCTGGAAGGAGAGTTTGCAGTCTAGCCAGACACCTAGGTACTTATAGATGTCCACATATTCAAGGTCGGAACCATCCAGGGTGGTGATGCTAGTCGGGCATGCGGGTGCAGGCAGCGATCGGTTGAAAAGCATGCATTTGGTTTTACTCGCGTTTAAGAGCAGTTGGAGGCCACGGAAGGAGTGTTGTATGGCATTGAAGCTCGTTTGGAGGTTTGATAGCACAGTGTCCAATGACGGGCCGAAAGTATATAGAATGGTGTCGTCTGCGTAGAGGTGGATCAGGGAATCGCCCGCAGCAAGAGCAACATCATTGATATATACAGAGAAAAGAGTCGGCCCGAGAATTGAACCCTGTGGCACCCCCATAGAGACTGCCAGAGGACCGGACAGCATGCCCTCCGATTTGACACACTGAACTCTGTCTGCAAAGTAATTGGTGAACCAGGCAAGGCAGTCATCCGAAAACCGAGGCTGTTGAGTCTGCCGATAAGAATATGGTGATTGACAGAGTCGAAAGCCTTGGCGAGGTCGATGAAGACGGCTGCACAGTACTGTCTTTTATCGATGGCGGTTATGATATCGTTTAGTACCTTGAGTGTGGCTGAGGTGCACCCGTGACCGGCTCGGAAACCAGATTGCACAGCGGAGAAGGTACGGTGGGATTCGAGATGGTCAGTGACCTGTTTGTTGACTTGGCTTTCGAAGACCATAGATAGGCAGGGCAGGATGGATATAGGTCTATAGCAGTTTGGGTCCAGGGTGTCTCCCCCTTTGAAGAGGGGGATGACTGCGGCAGCTTTCCAATCCTTGGGGATCTCAGACGATATGAAAGAGAGGTTGAACAGGCTGGTAATAGGGTTTCGACAATGGCGGCAGATAGTTTCAGAAATAGCGGGTCCAGATTGTCAAGCCCAGCTGATTTGTACGGGTCCAGGTTTTGCAGCTCTTTCAGAACATCTGCTATCTGGATTTGGGTAAAGGAGAACCTGGAGAGGCTTGGGTGAGGAACTACGGGGGGTGGAGCTGTTGGCCGAGGTTGGAGTAGCCAGGCGGAAGGCATGGCCAGCCGTTGAGAAGTGCTTATTGAAGTTTTCGATAATCATGGATTTATCGGTGGAGACCGTGTTTCCTAGCCTCAGTGCAGTGGGCAGCTGGGAGGAGGTGCTCTTGTTCTCCATGGACTTCACAGTGTCCCAGAACTTTTGGAGTTGGAGCTACAGGATGCAAACTTCTGCCTGAAGAAGCTGGCCTTAGCTTTCCTGACTGACTGCGTGTATTGGTTCCTGACTTCCCTGAACAGTTGCATATCACGGGGCTATTCGATGCTATTGCAGTCCGCCACAGGATGTTTTTGTGCTGGTCGAGGGCAGTCAGGTCTGGAGTGAACCAGGGGCTGTATCTGTTCTTGGTTCTGCATTTTTTGAACGGAGCATGCTTATCTAAAATGGTGAGGGAGTTACTTTTAAAGAATGACCATGCATCCTCAACTGACGGGATGAGGTCAATGTCCTTCCAGGATACCCGGCCAGGTCGATTAGAAAGGCCTGCTCACAGAAGTGTTTTAGGGAGCGTTTGACAGTGATGAGGGGTGGTCGTTTGACTGCGGCTCCGTGGCGGATACAGGCGATGAGGCAGTGATCGCTGAGATCCTGGTTGAAGACAGCGGAGGTATATTTGGAGGGCCAGTTGGTCAGGATGACGTCTATGAGGGTGCCCTTGTTTACAGAGTTAGGGTTGTACCTGGTGGGTTCCTTGATGATTTGAGTGAGATTGAGGGCATCTAGCTTAGATTGTAGGACTGCCGGGGTGTTAAGCATATCCCAGTTTAGGTCACCTAACAGAACAAACTCTGAAGCTAGATGGGGGGCGATCAATTCACAAATGGTGTCCAGGGCACAGCTGGGAGCTGACGGGGGTCGGTAGCAGGCGGCAACAGTGAGAGACTTGTTTCTGGAGAGAGTCATTTTCAAAATTAGTAGTTCAAACTGCTTGGGTATGGACCTGGAAAGTATGACATTACTTTGCAGGCTATCTCTGCAGTAGACTGCGACTCCGCCCCCTTTGGCAGTTCTATTTTGACGGAAGATGTTATAGTTGGGTATGGAAATCTCTGAATTTTTGGTGGCCTTCCTGAGCCAGGATTCAGACACGGCAAGGACATCAGGGTTAGCAGAGTGTGCTAAAGCAGTGAGTAAAACAAACTTAGGGAGGAGGCTTCTGATGTTGACATGCATAAAACCAAGACTTTTCGATCACAGAAGTCAACAAATGAGGGTACCTGGGGACATGCAGGGCCTGGGTTTACCTCTACATCACCCGCGGAACAGAGAAGGAGTAGTATGAGGGTGCGGCTAAAGGCTATCAAAACTGGTCGCCTAGAGCGTTGGGGGCAGAGGATAAGAGGAGCAGGTTTCTGGGCATGGTAGAATATATTCAGGGCATAATGCGCAGACAGGGGTATGGTGGGGTGCGGGTACAGCGGAGGTAAGCCCAGGCACTGGGTGATGATGAGAGAGGTTGTATCTCTGGACATGCTGGTTGTAATGGGTGAGGTCACCGCATGTGTGGGGGGTGGGACAAAGGAGGTAACAGGGGTATGCAGAGTGGATCTAGGGGCTCCATTGTGAACTAAAACAATGATAACTAACCTGAACAACAGTATACAAGGCATATTGACATTTGAGAGAGACATACAGCGAGGCATACAGTAATCACAGGTGTTGAATTGGGAAAGCTAGCTAAAAACAGTAGGCGAGGCTAATCAGCTAGCACAACAAACAGCAGGTAAAATGGCGTTGACTAGGCAACTGGGCCGACAGATAAACAAACAAGCAGAATGGGGTACCGTGATTAATGGACAGTCCAGCGTGCGTCAGCTATATAGCCAAGAGATCAGTGTCCAGGGGGCAGCGGTGGATGGGCAGGGAAGCTGGGCTGGCGAGTGTTATCCAGGTTTTAAAAAAACTAACAATGACTAAATAGCTTGTAGCTAGGTAGCTGGTTAGCGTCTGGAGGTTCTTGAGTGTGTCATAAAAATAAAATAAAAATTAAAAGTAATAGCGATTCCGTATCACAGTGGGTGAGGCAGGTTTCCGGAAGGTATAAACAAAATAAAAATCAAAGAGAGATAGAAAGTAAATGGGTTCAGAGTGTTTGGGATGCGGTGATTCAGATGGTTAGCAGGCCTGTGCTAACAAGCTAACAGTTCGAGGCCCGGGCTAGACAAGCTAGCCGTTAGCAGGCCGAATTAGCAAGCAGGGAGATAGCGAGGGCTAGAGAGCAAACCTTTGGGGGACGTCGCGATGGGGTGAGTCTGTTTATTCCTCTTCATGCGGTGACATCGACAGACCGGTCGTGGGCCCGGGTAATTGTAGCCCAGGAGTATGCTACAGGTGCTCTAGTACGCTAGGTGAGCTGGAGACACAGCGTTTCAGAAAGCTTGCGGGCCTTGGCCAGCAGATGGATCTTTGGCGATGTCGCAACGAAAAAGCCTGTTGAAACCACCTCGGACGATTATGTCGGCGGACCAGTCGTGATGGATCGGCTGGGCTCCGTGTCGGCAGTAAAGGGTCCAGGCCAATTGGCAAAAGAGGTATTATTGGGCCTCTTCGGTTAGTCGGGAGATGGGCTTAGCTCAAGGCTAACTGTTGCTGGTTTGGGACAGAGACGTTAGCCAGGAGTAGCCACTCGGATTGCAGCTAGCTAGTTGCGATGATCCGGTGTAAAGGTTCAGAGCTTGCGGTAGGAATCCGGAGATGTGGTAGAGAAAGAGCAGTCTGATATGCTCTGGGTTGATGTCGCGCTGGTGTCCTAGTTAGCTTTGAAGACCGCTAGCAATGGCTAACTGAGTACTAGCTAGTAAGCTAGTTAGCTGGCTAGCTTCTGATGGTGGTTCCAGTTCTAAAGTAAAGTAGAAAAAGCAGATCCTTACCATATTGGGTGATGCGGGTTGCAGGAGAGTATATTCAGCTCTAGTTGGAAAGTGAGATTAAAATATGTACGAAATATATACAGAAAAAAAACGAAGAAAACTATATTTACTAGAGCTATATATTATATATATTATATAATATATATTATATTTACTATATATTATATTTGCTATATATTATATTTACTAGACAGGACGGGACAAGATAAAACACACGTCCGACTGCTACGCCATCTTGGATAGTTTAATAAATAACACACGCGCACAATGATTAACACACGGGACGAGACCTATAATCATTTGCACGAAAGCCAAAAGCACAGGTACTCCCACGCACCAACGGACATTGGAACAATAATCGACAAGACCATGAAAACCAAAGGGCACATATATACAAATACTAATCAGTGGGAATAATGGACAGGTGTGCGTGATTCAGTGACTTGTGGACAGGATGGTGCAGGGTAGGGGATAAGGGTGGAGGTGAACATTTGCACCGAATTGAGGCATTATAGGTCCAGTAAAATTTTATTAACCAAACTCTGATGGGAATGGATTGAGAACCCAAGACACACCAAAAAAGAACACTGAGAAAACAGATCCAAACTGTTTTGTCTGAAGTGCTATAGTGGATGATGTGACATCAACCGAAATGACAAGTCAGGGGCCTGGGACATGAGCTGATTTTTCCTGGGCCTCAGCCTGTGGAGCATGGGGCTCGCCTACTGCCTTCGCCCCAACTTGGCTCACTAGACCTGGGCTGTCCCGTGCCAGAGACACAGGGTGCTGGTTTCGACAGGAGCTGTAATCTGGAACCGGGTCTGGTGCTGAAAGAGCTGAGTGGTCAGACAGAGGGATAAGTGGCTGAGTGTGTGTGTAGCAGTCCGGAGACTGCTGGGGTATGACTGTCTGACTTTGATAAGGTCATCCTGCTGGGGCCCGGGCCCCTATTGTGATACTCTGAGGGCCTCCTGCAAGCCCGCCTGTCATCTCTAGCACTGGCACGGTTCTCTTAAGGGATTTTAAATCTACCACACCCCTTTTGAATTAGATGTTGATATTTAAAAATGGTAAGCTACTTATCCTTTTCTCTATAAAATGTCTTACACGACTACCTACATTTGTTTTCATAACTTTACACATTTATTTTTAACCCTGTAAAATTAAATTGCCTGATGGCGTGCAAGTGGAGAAAGAGAGTCTTCATACACGCTCATTTGTTTCCACATTATCTCTCCTGGCCTCCGCTACTCGATGACCTTTTACCCTTTTCAAAATCAGGCAAGAATAGGGCGAATTCTCCCAGAGCATTGCAGAAACAGATGGAAAACTTCAGGAAGACAGAAAGAGATGGAGAGAGTTTTACAGTCACGAGAGAAAAAGTGAGAAAGAAAGAGAGAGAAAGAGATAGACATATAAACATTGTGAAAGAGAAAGAGAGAAAGAAAAGAAAGAGAGAGGAAGTGAGTGCGATCAAGCATATAAGTAAATGTCAGCTAGTCCACAGGTCTCAGGTGGTAGGTAGAAGTAGGTAGGTACTGAAGTAGGTAGTAAGACATCAGGACTGGCTCTTTAACTCCAGATAGCATCTATCATGGTCCAGTCCTCTAACTTCCCTCAGAGTCCAGAGCACACAGTTAGACACCTAAATCACAACTCCTCCCTGTCCCTGACCAGCAGTGTACCTCAGACTGCCCACCATAATGAGGTAATAGAGACAAAAGTAAAAGAGTCCCAGTAGAAATATGATCACCCTGGTCTCATGGCTCTATTTCTACAAGAGAGAAGGGCAAATGCCTTCCTGTCTGACAGAGAGTCCATGTGTGTCCCAAATGGCACCCCATCCCTACTGTATATAAGGCACTGCTTTTAACCAGAGCCCTGGTCAAAAGCAGTGCACGACATAGAAAACAGTATGCCATTGGGACACAATTCCAGAGCTGTTATATGGCAGGTGTGTCCCAGTAGGAAGGGGGATAGTGGAACAATCTATGAGGAAACTAGGCCAAACACACACAGCAAGACCGCTGAATCAAAGGATGGAGACCTTTCCATCTCCCCCTAAAGGATGCGGACGGTAACAAACACACACTGCACTAGTCCCATTGTGAGGCCAAGTAAGCCCAGAGAAGGACACACACAAACACTACCTGCTGTCAAACACACACTCACACATCCTGACACACACTTTTCTGTCCCCTTCCTGTTTCCTGTCAAAGTGATGCAGTCGGATCATCATATCCTGTCTGAGAGGATATGGCTGGAGAGAGATGGGCCATCCCGGTACTGATACTAGCAGATCACTGTAGTTAGCGGGTTACTTTAGGAACACATTAGTTAATAGATTCCATTCATGGATTCTCATATTAAGGATATGTACCCTTTTGTTTCTATACTGTTTTAAAACTCCACAAACTCATTTTAAAAGTTATTTCCTGACCAACAAAATAATATTCTGTCTGTTTGGCAAGACTACTAGAAGTCTTTATCGGCCCTATATAAAGCTGTTCTATGGTAAACAAATATGTGTAAAAGGCCTATCAACTGTGGTACAGTACTTACAGGAAGTTGACACAGCCGGTGCTGGGTGGAGGAGCAATCCAGACGAAGCTGAGACTGGTGGAGGGCTGGTGGCTGACGTGAGACGCCACGACACTACACACAAACTGAGTCCTAAACTGACGCTGCTCCGGCATCACACCTGAGAGAAGAGCAGAGAGAGAAAGAACGAGCGATTAGAGAGACATTGGAAAATAAAGTTAGGAGGTGAGGGATAGAGATATATATTGAGAGAGAGAGAGAGAGAGAGAGAGAGAGAGAGAGAGAGAGAGAGAGAGAGAGAGGAGGAGGCATAGAGTGTTAGTGACAGATGTAAGCCTTCAGTGAAAATGGGCTATTCTATGTTTGAGGTGGAATGGGGCTTGTTAGGAAATGTTGTGCACACATCCAGTAACTTGTATGTGTGCAGAACAGAAAAGTAAGGAAAGAAATAAGATACAATGCTCCAACAAATTACTAAATGCAACGTTTTCATCAGGCTGGGGGCACACAGAGGAGACTAAAGACGCTCAGAGGAGAGGAGCCAGGTGGAGCTACCTGATGTATGGGTCATCTCTGCACCGCTGACCTGACATCCTCCTCCCTCCTTCCTTCATTCACTCCCATCCTCTCTCACTCCTATCTTCCCTCCCACACCTTTTTCTTCCTCCATCCCTCCCTCCTTCCTCCATCCCTCCCGCCTTCCTCCCTTCTGATGCCGTGACAATCTGCTAACTCTCAGTCCTCCATCCCTCCTTGACACGGTGTAATGGTGCTCTTATTGATGACTGCCTTGTCATGCGATTATTTCATCAAGGGAATGACATCATGTCACACAATCTTTCTTTCGTTGGAGACCACAGGGAGTGATCAGAATGGAACACAGCCAGTGTCACGTCCGTTATACGAATGAGACCAAGGCACAGCGTCGTATGCATACATTCTAATTTATTAAAAGAATGAACACTGAACAAACTAACAAAACAATAGTGTAGACAGGCAACTAAACATAGAACAAGATCCCACAAACACCAAAGGGAAATGGCTACCTAAATATGATCCCCAATCATAGACAACGATAAACAGCTACCTCTGATTGGGAAACATATCAGGCCACCATAAACATGCAAATCACCTAGACCTACAAAACCCTAGACATACAAAAACCCTAGACAATGAAACCCCCTAGATAATACAAAAACTAGCGTACCCACCCTAGTCACACCCTGACCTAACCAAATATAAAGAAAACAGAGATATCTCAGGTCAGGGCGTGACAGTACCCCCCCCCCCCAAAGGTGCGGACTCCCGGCCGCAAACCTGAACCTATAGGGGAGGGTCTGGGTGGGCATCTACCCTCGTGGCGGCTCTGGTTCTGGACGCCGCTAACCCTCTTTACGCTGATCCATTCGCCTTTTAGAACCGGACCGTGGATCATCACCGGAGGCTCTGGACTGTGGATCATCCCCGGAGGCCCCGTACTGGGGACCATCGCAGGAGGCCCCGGACTGGGGATCTTCGCTGGAGACCCCAGACTGGGGACCGTAGCTGGAGGCTCCGGACTGGGGACCGCCGCTGGAGGCTCCGGACTGGGGACCGCCGCTGGAGGCTCCGGACTGGGGACCGCCGCTGGAGGCTCCGGACTGGGAACTGTCACCGGAAGCTCTGGACTGTGGAGGCCTGATGCGTGGGACTGGTACTGTTGGCACCGGGTTGATGACACGCACCTCAGGGCGAGTGCGGGGAGGAGGCACAGGACGTTTTTGGTTTGCCATTGGTTCTGGGATGAAGCCATACGTTTCCAGACCGGTAAAACTGAAAATACTGAAATTCCCACAGAAGAACGTTGTTTCATAATGCTATCTGAACGTCTTGAAAACATGATTTAAATAGAACCACGAGGAAACCTGTTGGAAACATTATGCTGAAGTACTGGAATTCCCACAGAAGAAGGATGTTTCTTAACATTCTCAGAACAATTTGAGAACAAGACTTTAAATAGAACCACGAGGAAACCTGTTGGAAACATGCTGAAAATCGCACAGGAGAACATTGTTTCTTAATGTTCTCAATTCTACTTGAGGACATTCCCAATGGCAAAATATTTGTATCTGGAATTTGTCTTTCAGCATCAGTAGAACACACCTGACTCTCCTCCACCTGCCGTACATTTCTGATCAAAATGTTGTATCAAGACTGCCCAAATGTGTATAATTTGTTTATTAAACAACGTCTTTGTGCGCTTTGAGGACAATACAGTGCTACCAAAGACTGTGGGCTCTCCTTCTCCGTGGCCGACATGAGTAAAACATTTAAACGTGTTAACCCTCGCAAGGCTGCTGGCGCAGACGGCATCCCTAGCCGCGTCCTCAGAGCATGCGCAGACCAGTCTGCTGTATCAACATTCTTCAAGATGGCCAACATTGTTCCTGTTCCCAAGAAAGCTAAGGTAACTGAACTAAATGACTATCGCCCCGTAGCACTCACTTCTGTCATTATGAAGTGCATTGAGAGACTAGTCATGGATAATATCACCTCCAACCTACCTGATACCCTAGACACACTCCAATTTGCTTACCGCCCAAATAGGTGCACAGATGATGCAATCGCCATCACACTGCACACTGCCCTATCCCATCTGGACAAGAGGAATACCTATGTAAGAGCTGTTCATTGACTACAGCTCAGCATTAAACACCATAGTACCCTCCAAACTCGTCATTAAGCTTTAGACCCTGGGTCTCGACCCCACCAGTCTCAACGTCAACAGTGAAGAGGCGACTCTGGGATGAGTCCAATGTTTGTGTTTTTTTGACCAACTTAAAGTTGTATTTTTATTGGCCAGTCTGAGATATGGCTTTTTCTTTATAACTCTGCCTAGATGACCAGCATCCCGGAGTCGCCTCTTCACTGTTGACGTTGAGACTGGTGTTTTGAGGGTACTTTTTAATGAAGCTGCCAATTGAGGACTTGTGAGGTGGTCTGTTTTACAAACTAGACACTACTGTACTTGCCCTCTTGCTCAGTTGTGCACCGGGGCCTCCCATTCCTCTTTCTATTCTGGTTAGAGACAGTTTGCGCTGTTCTGTGAAGGGAGTAGTACACAGCATTGTACGAGATCTTCAGTTTCTTGGCAATTTCTTGCGTGGAATAGCCTTAATTTCTCAGAACAAGAATAGACTGACGAGTTTCAGAAGAAAGGTCTTTGTTTCTGGCCATTGTGAGCCTGTAATCGAACCCACAAATGCTGATACTCCAGATACTCAACTAGTCTAAAGATGGACATTTTTAATGCTTCTTAAATCAGGACAACAGATTTCAGTTGTGCAAAAATTGCAGAAAGGTTTTCTAATGATCAATTAGCTTTTTAAAATGATAAACTTGGATTAGCTATCACAACGTGCCATTGGAACACAGGATTGATGGTTGCTGATAATGGGCCACTGAATGCCTATGTACTGTTTTCAAACTCAGTTGGGACCAAGTTTCAGCTGCTGCGCAACGCTGACATCCTTCTTCCCGTAGATGATCTGCCTGTACAAGCACCACCTGGACTGAACACAGCTAGTCAAGGGGAGGACAGAAACAGGCTCTCCGAATATAGATTATGTTGTTCATGCGTGGTTCGAAGGACCAGTTCATCATTGGGGGTCCTAGTCATCAGCAATATCTGTAGTGCCTTTATTCAAATGACTCTCTACTAACACAGTCGTACGTTGCTGCTATGAAAAAAATGTAATCGTGCTGCTCATGATGTGAACAGTGTTGAATGGGTGATTGTATGCATATGACCTCATCTATCACTGATATTGTTATTGATAATGTTATTGTACATACTGTATATTTTTTTTCTTTATATTGACCCTGTTTCTGATATTGCTACAATTTCGCTGTACCGTTTGTACCTTCTGTAGAGACACATCCACCCACTTAGCAGAATGTGGCTGGAGGTTATAGCATTTCTTTCACATGACCATCAATTTAGACAAGTGTGTCTGGGTAAGCGTCATCTAATAATTATAAAATATTTTTATCGGGACACTTTCTGTTAGGTTGGAATTTTTCCTTATTGTAGCCTATTACTTTTACCACTTTTAGTCTTAATCTTTACTACACTACTCACTGTTTAGAGCATGACCTCACATGTGAATCTTAAAGAGATGGGTGAGGCTGGCTTAAGAGGGTGTGAACAGTGTTGAATGGGTGTTGACAAAGAAGAGCTCTCCAGTAGGTGTACCAAACATTCAAGTGCCATTTTCTCAAAAGTGGGGTTACAAGTTTAGCAACTTTTAAAGCAGAATTACTTTCCCATTGTTCCTACAATGTAGTGTATATACCATTTTGTAGCTCTGTGTCTGCTTTTATCCAATGTAAAACAAAACACATTTTCAAATGTTGCTACATAAGACCAAATAAAGGCGGTCGGTTACATATTGTCATAGACCATCCAAGATGGCGTAGCAGTTCAGACGTATTTGCCTTTGTCTTGTCCCGTGTATATATATTTTTTGTCCTTCGTATATATTTTGTATATTTTTAACCTCCGTTTCAACATAATCTCCTGCAACCCGCCTCACCCAATATGGTATGGATCTGCTACTTTCTATACTTTAGAACCGGAACCCCCAACAGGAGCTAGCCAGCTAACTAGCTACTGGCTAGTAGTCAGGTAGCCACTGCTAGTGGTCATCAGCTAACCTTAGCCCGGTCAACTCCTGCCAGTCTGCACAGCGCGATTCAACCCAGAGCATACCGGACTGCTTTATCGTCACATCTCCGGTTTCCTATCGCATGCTCTGAACCTTTTCACCTGGATCATCACAGGTAGCTAGCTGCTATCTGTGTGGCTACCCCTTGGCTAATGTCTCTGTCCCGAAGCAAGCACCAGTGAGCCTGGTTCTTATAGTCTTTAGCCGTACCCTTATCCTATGTTCCTCTGGTGATGTAGAGGTTAATCCAGGCCCCGCATCGCCTAGCTCCACTCCCATTCTCCAGGCGCTCTCATTTGTTGACTTCTGTAACCGTAAAAGCCTTGGTTTCATGCATGTTAACATTATGAGCCTCCTCCCTAAGTTTGTTTTACTCACTGCTTTTACACACTCTGCCAACCCAGATGTCTTAGCCATGTCTGAATCCTGGCTTAGGAAGGCCACCAAAAATACTGAAATTTCCATCCCTAACTATAACATTTTCCGACAAGAAAAAAGGGGCGGAGTTGCAATCTACTGCAGAGATAACCTGCAGAGTTCTGTCATAATATCCAGGTCTGTGCACAAACAATTCGAGCTTCTACTTCTAAAAATACACCTGTCCAGAAACAAGTCTCTCACCGTTGCCACTTGTTATAGACCACCTTCTGCCCCCAGCTCTACCCTGGACACCATATGTGAATTGATGGCCCCCCATCTATCTTCAGAGCTCGCACTGTTAGGTGACCTACACTGGGACATGCATAACACCCCGGCCGTCCTACAATCTAAGCGAGATGCCCTCATACTCACACAAATTATCAATGAACCTACTAGGTACAACCCCAAATCCGTAAACACGGGCACCCTCACAGATATCATTGTGACCAACCTGCCCTCTAAATACACCTCTGCTGATTTCAACCAGGATCTCAGCGATCACTGCCTCATTGCCTGTGTCCGTAATGGGCTTGAGGTCAAACGACCACGGCTCATCACTGTCAAACATTCCCTAAAACACTTCAGCAGGCAGGCCTTTCTAATCGACCTGGTCCAGGTATGCTGGAAGGATATTGACCTCATACCGCCAGTAGAGGATGCCTGGATTTCTTTAAAAGTGCTTTCCTTACCATCATAAATAAGCATGCCCCATTCAAAAAGGTAGAACCAGGAACAGTTTTAGCCCTTGGTTCACTACAGACCTGACTGCCCTTGCCCAGCACAAAAACATCCTGTGGCATACTGCATTAGCATTGAATAGCCCCCGCGATATGCAACCTTTCAGGCAAGTTAGGAACCAATATACACAGGCAGTTAGGAAAGCAAAGGCTAGCTTTTTCAAACAGAAATGTGCATCCTTTAGCACAAACTCCAAAAAGTTCTGGGACACTGTAAAGTCCATAGAGAATAAGAGCACCTCCTCTCAGCTGTCCACTGGACTGAGGCTAGGACACACTGTCACCACCAATAAATCCACAATAATTGAGAATTTCAATAAGCATTTATCTACGGCTGGCCATGCTTTTCACCTCGCTAACCCTACCCTGTTCAACAGCCCTGCATCTCCCACAGCAACTTGCCCAAAACTCCCCCATTTCTCCTTCACCCAAATCCAGATAGCTGATGTTCTGAAAGTGTTGCAAAATCTGGACCCCTTCAAATCAGCTGGGCTAGACAATTTGGAACGTCTCTCCTAAAATTATCCGTCGCAGTTGTTGCCACCATTATTACTAGCATGTTCGACCTATCTTTCGTATCATCTGAGATCCCCAAAGATTGGAAAGCTGCCGCGGTCATCCCCCTCTTCAAAGGTGGAGACACTCTAGACCCAAACTGTTGCAGACCTATGTCTATCCTACCCTGCCTTTCTAAGGTCTTCGAAAGCCAAGTTAACAAACAGATCACCGACCATTTCGAATCCCACCGTACCTTCTCCGCTGTGCAATCTGGTTTCCGAGCTGGTCATGGGTGCACCTCAGCCACGTTCAAGGTCCTAAACGATATCATAACCGCCGTCAATAAAAGACAATACTGTGCAGCCGTCTTCATCAATCTGTCCCAGGCTTTCGACTCTGTCAATCACCACATTCGTATCGGCAGACTCCACAGCCTTGGTGTCTCAAATGACTGCCTCGCCTGGTTCACCAACTACTTCTCAGACAGATTTCAGTATGTCAAATCGGAGGGCCTGTTGTCTGGACCTCTGGCAGTCTCTATGGTGGTGCCACAGGGTTCAATTCTCAGGCCGACTCTTTTCTCTGTATACATCAATGATGTCACTCTTGCTGCTGGTGATTCTCTGGTCCACCTCTACTCAGACGACACCATTCGGTATACTTCTGGCCCTTCTTTGGCCACCCTGTTAACAAACCTTCAGATGGGCTTCAATGCCATGCAACTCTCCTTCTTTGGCTCCCCACTTCAATGCCATGCAACTCTCCTTCTTTGGCTTCCCACTGCTTCAACCGGTCACTAACCACACCTGCCTGCAATTCACACGTCATTACTCTGGACGGTTCTGACTTAGAATATGTGGACAATTACAAATACCTAGGTGTCTGGTTCGACTGTAAACTCTCCTTCCAGACTCACATTAAGCATACCCTTGTAAAACTGACTATCCTACCGATCCTTGATTTCGGCGATGTAATTTACAAAATAGCCTCCAACACTCTACTCAGCAAAATGGATGCAGTCTATCACAGTGCCATCCTTTTATTCACACAAGCCCTATATACTACCCACCACTGCGACCTGTATGCTCTCTTGGCTGGCTCACGCGTCATATTCGTCGCCAAACCCACTGGCTCCAGGTCATCTTTTAGTCTTTGCTAGATAAAGCCCCACCTTTTCTCAGCTCACTGGTCACCATAGCAGCACCCAGCAGTAGCACGCGCTACAGCAGGTACATTTCACTGGTTGCCTCCAAAGCCTATTCCTCTTTTGGTTGCCTTTCCTTCCAGTTTTCTGCTGCCAATGACTGGAACGAATTGCAAAAATCACTGAAGTTGGAGACTCATATCTCCCTCACTAACTTTAAGCACCAGCTGTCAGAGCTCACAGATCATTGCATCTGTACATAGCCTCATCCCCATATTGTAATTTTCTTTGCTGCTCCTTTGCACCCCAGTATCTTTATTTGCACATTCATCTTCACCACATCTATCACTCCAGTGTTTAATTGCTAATTTGTAATTACTTCGCCAATACGGCTTATTTATTGCCTTACCTCCCTAATCTCAACTCATTTGCACACACTGTATATATATGTTTTCTTTTGTGTTATTGACTGTACATTTGTTTATTCCATGTGTAACTCTGTGTTGTTGTTTGTGTCTCACTGCTTTGTTTTATCTTGGCCAGGTCGCAGTTGTAAATGAGAACTTGTTCTCAACTGGCCTACCTGGTTAAATAAAGGTGAAATAAAAATATATGTTTAGAATACCACATCTGTTGAAAATGTTTGAAATTTGAATCAAATCAAATTACTGAACGATGAGTTATAGTTAACAGTTTGTTCTGTATAACCCCAACATGTAAGTACACTATGGCTTTGTAGTATTTTATAAGGATTTCACAAAGACCAAATGACTATCTCTCTCATTCTGTCTCTGTCTCGTTCCCCCTCTCCCAAGACCAACAGACGGACTCAGTCATTGCATCGCAGGGCTCTTTGTTTTCAGCTTGGTGCTTAACTGAAGCATTTGGGATTTGTATTCCCATTGAATAATACTGCAGTTTTTTCTTCTCCTGGACATGAAAGGAATATTTATTGTATTTGCATTTTACGCCTGAGTGTATTTAGAAATTGGGAGAGTGATGTCAAGGGTGTGTGTGTGAGCGAGTGTGTGTGAGCAAGTCCCAGTACAGCTGTGTCCTGGAGTACATCACTCTGCCTTTTCATCTTCAACCTTCCCTAACCACTACACTCTATTCTTCTCCTCTCTCTCTCTGTCCCTCCCTTCCTCTCACTTCTTCTTTCTGTCTCTGGTGCCCTCCATCTTTCTAGCTCTCCCTGGTGTTCCCCATCTCTCTACCTCTCCCTGGTGTCCCCATCTCATTAGCTCTCCCTGGTGTGCCATATCTCTCTAGCTCTACCTGGTGTCACCCATCTCTCTAGCTCTCCCTGGTGTCACTCATCTCTCTAGCTCTCCCCGGTGTCCCTCATCTCTCTAGCTCTCCCTGGTGTCCCCCTTCTGTCTAGCTCTCCCCGGAGTCCCCCATCTCTCTAGCTCTCCCCGGTGTCCCCCATCTCTCTAGCTTTCCCCAGTGTCCCCCATCTCTCTAGCTCTCCCTGATGTAACAGCTCTCTAGCTCTCCCCAGTGTCACTCAGCTCTCTAGCTCTCCCCGGTGTCACTCATCTCTCTAGAGCTCCCTGATGTCCCCCATCTCTCCCCGGTGTCCCCCATCTCTCTAGCTCTCCCCGGTGTCCCCCACCTCTCTAGCTCTCCATGGTGTGCCCTATCTCTCTAGATCTACCTGGTGTCCCCCTTCTCTCTAGCTCTCTCCAATGTCCCCCATCTCTCTAGCTCTCCCCGGTGTCAATCATCTCTTTAGCTTTCTCCGGTGTCCCCCATCTTTCTAGCTCTCCCTGGGTTCCCCCATCTCTCTAGCTTTCCCCGGAGTCCCCCATCTCTCTCTAGCTCTCCCCGGTGTCCCCCATCTCTATAGCTCTCCCTGGTGTCACTCAGCTCTTTAGCTCTCCCTGGTGTCACTCAGCTCTCTACCTCTCCCCGGTGTCACTCATCTCTCTATCTCTCCCCGGTGTCACTCATCTCTCTAGCTCTCCCCGGTGTCACTCATCTCTCTAGAGCTCCCTGATGTCCTCCATCTCTCCCTGGTGTCCCCCATCTCTCTAGCTCCCCCCGGTGTCCCACATCTCTCTAGCTCTCCCTGGTGTGCCCTATCTCTCTAGCTATCCCTTGTCAACTAATCATCGAGCCCTCAATGAGTTGAATCCGGTGAGTTTGTCAGTGGCTACAACACAAATGTCTGCTAGTGGTGGAGTTGAGAAACACCGGTAGAGAGTACAGCTTTGTGTAATTTGTTAACTTTGCTAATTTTTCCTATCTAACTGGGACAGAATCAACAGATTCAACAGCACTCAGGGCCATAACTAACAGTCTGATTGGATAACAATGTCTAGTTGTTGATGTCGAGGGTTCCAATGCCACTGCTATTTAACATGCATAATTTAATGTTGCATGTTAGATTAGATTCCCTAATTCAAGTAGCGGCCAGAAGAGTACCTAAGGGGATGTTATTCCTTCTTATTTCTTCTCCTCCTCACCCCCCTCCTCTCCTCCTTACATGCAGATTGGGCTGTTATGAGCTGTCTGCTATGATTAATGACATAGAACAATGACCTGCTCACTCCCATGGTAAGACTGAGACATGGCTTGCTGCACAATTATGAATACACACAGGGACACATGGAGATATGCACACAGACAGCCTAACCAGAGACATGGGGTTGAAAACGGGTGTTTGCTGGTTGTTGGTTGATTGACACCAGCAATCTTGAGGGTTTGATTAAATAACGTAGGAGGCTAAATTGAGACAATGAGACATTGTTGATTCATATTGGCATAATGACTTTCCACTTAATGTCCAAAGTCACAGTCTGTAGAGCTGCATTTTTTAAAAACTTTCACCATCCTCTCACTCATCCCTTACTCATGAGGCTCTTGTGAGTGTTTCAAAGCTCATCGAGAGAAATATGAGATGGTTAGAGAGAGAGAGAGAGAGGGTTAAAGAGAGAGAGAGAGAGAGAGAGAGAGAGAGAGAGAGAGAGAGAGAGAGAGAGAGAGAGAGAGAGAAAGAGAGGGGGGTGAGAGATAAGCTAATTCTCCCCGTTGGATACAGATGGGATAGTTTGGCTGGGCAGCCAGCTCTAGTTTGGGGATTCCAAACGTCTTCCATTTAAGAATGCCACTGTGTCCTAGGGGAACTTCAATACTGCAGAAATGTTTTGGTAACCTTCCCCAGTTCCTTGGACCTCATGGCTTGGTTTTTGCTCTGACATGCACTGTCAACTGTGGGACCTTATATAGACAGGTGTGTGCCTTTGCAAATCCTGTCCAATCAACTGAATTTACCACAGGTGGATTCCGATCAAGTTGTAGAAACATCTCCAGAAGCATCATTTGGAGCTGCAGTTTGGAGCTGTTAAATGCTCATGATTCAAGTAATAGTTCACTTGAATCATGGCATTAACATCAAACTCAGAGCATTCAAAAACATGCATTATCAAAATTCCATGAATGGTCCGATCTGTCATAGACTAGAAAAATGCTTCCGTCAAAGCAATTCTAAATTTCATTCTGTAGCTTCTGTCAACATTGTTCTATAGAAGGATATTCACAACAGAATTATAAATGAAACATCAAACAGCTCTGACAGTTCTGAGGGGGGATGATTACCAGAGGGTAGCTGTATGGTAATATCCATGTTGGAGAGTGCCAGGGGGAAAGGGGCAACACACACTCTCTCTCTTTCTCACAAACTCTCGCACACACACACACACACACACACACACACACACACACACACACACACACACACACACACACACACACACACACACACACACACACACACACACACACACACACACACACACACACACACACACACACACACAATCTTGTTTCTCATGGTCTGAGAGTCTTTAGGTGCCTTTTGTCATTCTATGGTATAGTGCCAGTGGTGAGGTGGAAAAGGGTAACCCAGCTAGCACATAATGTTTTGAGAATCATATGTTTCTAAAAGCTTGGTGAGAGCATGGTTGTTCTATGGTTATTTTGCATACAACCTTCCCACAACTTCCTGGGAGTGGTGCAGGATAGTTGCTTGACTTTGGAGCAGTGTCAGTACATTTAAGGAACTTGACATAAAATATATATTTTCTTTATATTTCATTACTTTAAACAGAACATTTCCGAAAAGATCAAACATGGTTACATTTCATTTACATTTTGGTAATGTTCTAGGAGGGTTCTGTAACAGGTTTGAAATTGGTTCTCAAATAGTTCAAAAAAAATAGTTCAATGTTCTCAAATAGTTCAAAAAATGTTAAGAAACAACGTTCCTCTGTGGGAATTTCAGTACTTCAGCATAACGTGTCCTACAGGTTTCCTCATGGTTGTATTTAAAATAATGTTCTCCATGTTCCAACACAAAAAAACTTTAGTAAGGTTCAGAGAATGATCAAAGAATGTTATTTAAAAACATAAACAAAACACTCCTGATCCTCTATCTTGTTAAGTGTGTTCAGGTGTGTTGGCCTCGCTCACTAATTGGCCACACCTGATCTCAATGAGTGCTTGTTTCCTTTGAAATGGGGTTTGTTTGAATATACTTAATAAATAGCTTTGTATTAATAAAAAAATACACAGCCTGCTAGCTTCATCCTGTTGGCACAGTGGACAAATTCCATGGATAAAGAACAGAAGATCTTAGGTTCAAATCCTTAATTAAGGGAAATAAATGCGTAAGGAAATTAAAATTTTTACCCAAAATAAGGTAGCAGTGTTATTGAAACATTCAGTGAAAGTTTAAGTTAGTTATAGAGGACAAAAAAACTAGAAATAATCTATAATTTAAGTTTTCAAAGCATAATAAAACCTCCCAGGAAAACATTCAAGGAACCAGAGTAGAACATTCTCAGAACCCCCATGCAACCCAAGAAAAAGTTATCAGACTAGGCTAAATATTAACTTCTGTTCTCAGAACGTTTAGAAAACTTTTACCAGTCATGAAACATATGGCTTTGTTCTCACAACCAATGTTAACCCCAAAAACGATTTACCACATGAATAGAGGGTAATCTGTGTGTGTGTGTGTGTGTGTGTGTGTGTGTGTGTGTGTGTGTGTGTGTGTGTGTGTGTGTGTGTGTGTGTGTGTGTGTGTGTGTGTGTGTGTGTGTGTGTGTGTGTGTGTGTGTGTGTGTGTGTGTGTGTGTGTGTGTGTGTGTGTGTGTGTGTGCGTGTGTGTGTGTGTGTGCGTGCGTGCAGAACACATACTGTATGTGCGTGGAGAACAATCTGTGCATATGTTACTTCGGTATGGACATATTTACATTTGTTTGTGTGCATATGCATTTCTGCATGCAATGGATGTACAGGTGTGACAGCACAGCAGCCCATCTCACCCCTTCACCCATACGGTATATACAGTGGGGCAAAAAAGTATTTAGTCAGCCACCAATTGTGCAAGTTCTCCCACTTAAAAAGATGAGTGAGGCCTGTAATTTTCATCATAGGTACACTTCAACTATGACAGACAAAATGACATAATCACATTGTAGGATTTTTAATGAATTTATTTGCAAATGATGGTGTAAAATAAGTATTTTGGTCACCTACAAACAAGCAAGATTTCTGGCTCTCACAGACCTGTAACTTCTTCTGTAAGAGGCTCCTCTGTCCTCCACTCGTTACCTGTATTAATGGCACCTGTTTGAACTTGTTATCAGTATAAAAGACACCTGTCCACAACCTCAAACAGTCACACTCCAAACTCCACTATGTCCAAGACCAAAGAGCTGTCAAAGGACACCAGAAACAAAATTGTAGACCTGCACCAGGCTGGGAAGACTGAATCTGCAATAGGTAAGCAGCTTGGTTTGAAGAAATCAACTGTGAGAGCAATTATGAGGAAATGGAAGACATACAAGACCACTGATAATCTCCCTCGATCTGGGGCTCCACGCAAGATCTCACCCCGTGGGGTCAAAATGATCACAAGAACGGTGAGCAAAAATCCCAGAACCACACGGGGGGACCTAGTGAATGACCTGCAGAGAGCTGGGAGAAAGAAACAAAGCCTACCATCAGTAACACACTACGCCGCCAGGGACTCAAATCGTGCAGTGCCAGACGTGTCCCCCTGCTTAAGCCAGTACATGTCCAGGCCCGTCTGAAGTTTGCTAGAGAGCATTTGGATGATCCAGAAGAAGATTGGGAGAATGTCATATGGTCAGATGAAAACAAAATATAACTTTTTGGTAAAACTCAACTCGTCGTGTTTGGAGGACAAAGAATGCTGAGTTGCATCCAAAGAACACCATACCTACTGTGAAGCATGTGGGTGGAAACATCGTGCTTTGGTGCTGTTTTTCTGCAAAGGGACCAGGACGACTGATCCGTGTAAAGGAAAGAATGAATGGGGCCATGTATCGTGAGAGTTTGAGTGAAAACCTCCTTCTATCAGCAAGGGCATTGAAGATGAAACGTGGCTGGGTCTTTCAGCATGACAATGATCCCAAACACACCGCCCGGGCAACGAAGGAGTGGCTTCGTAAGAAGCATTCAAGGTCCTGGAGTGGCCTAGCCTGTCTCCAGATCTCAACCCCATAGAAAATCTTTGGAGGGAGTTACAAGTCTTTGTTGCCCAGCAACAGCCCCAAAACATCACTGCTCTGCATGGAGGAATGGGCCAAAATACCAGCAACAGTGTGTGAAAACCTTGTGAAGACTTACAGAAAACATTTGACCTCTGTCATTGCCAACAAAGTGTATATAACAAAGTATTGAGATAAACTTTTGTTATTGACCAAATACTTATTTTCCACCATAATTTGCAAATAAATTCATTAAAAATCATACAATGTGATTTTCTGGATTTTTTTTTCTCCATTTATTCTGTCATAGTTGAAGTGTACCTATGATGGAAATTACAGGCCTCTCTCATCTTTTTAAGTGGGAGAACTTGCACAATTGGTGGCTGACTAAATATTTTTTTGCCCCACTCTACTCTATGAAGAATACATTCCTGGAACAATTGCTCTCTCATCTTGGCTTCTATTCATGGTATCTTCCATCATCCAACATCCATAACCCCCAGAGTGCAAGGCACACATTCACACACGCACACAAATATGCACATACACACAGGAAGCCAAGACTCATTGTGAGGGTTCGGAGACGTGTCAGAATGCACTCAATGGTCCGATTCATGCATTCCGACATTCTCAGCCATTCCATTTAATTTAAGTACTGTACTTACTCTCTCACACAGACACTGTCACACATAGGTCACCCACACATGAACACACAAACACGAACCATCTCCACTCTTAAAACTTGATAAATTACCTTCATCAACCCAATCACATGTTTCTGTTGCTCATGCAGCAAAAGGTATTTAAACATGTATGTTTTTTGATGCGTTCCCTCGATCTCTCGATTCTATCATTCATTTGGGTCCTCAGATCATAAACTGTTGTTTCCTGGAATGCCTTTGTAGATATACACATGATAGATACAATGTATATATACAGGCATACAGTATACAGACATGGATGTCCATGGCTGCATGTAAATGATGAAGTTTTGCCCACGGGCAAAAGATTGTAGTCGTCCCCCTCTTGATGCCATGGGGTGGAGATACATTTTTGCAATTGTAAAGCTAATTTCCTTAAATTCCACACATTTTTCCATGATTTATGCCATGTTAATATGATATCTGAGTGAAAGTGACTAACAAAATCAATGGGGGCACCCTGGAGGTCAGGGCCAATGTGCCCTCTAAGCTGCATGCGTGCCAGAGCGCGCAGCTCCCCCGGGACTGCAGCTCCCCGGGAAGTCTCTACAAGGAAGGCTGCCGACTGAACTAATTGGTCCTGTGTCTGCTCTCCCATAAAAGATTCAGGGCTGTCCATCCCTATGCAGGACCAACCACCCCCTCCACCTGGCACCTGCCGGCATTGATGGGCTGCCCGATGACATGTCCCAGCAAGCCTCATGAGCCTCTGCCTGACTCCCCCTCTTCTCCCTCGCTTCCTCTGCTGTCCCATCAAAACATTGGATTGCTGGTGTGGCTTGAATATGTCTAGCATCTTCCCCAGTTCAGGTGGATTGTACTATTGATAACTTAGAAGAAGCAGGCTCTCCAGCATTTACCAGTGACTAGTTGCATCTTTCATTCCCATGGTTACCACAGCAGCTCAAATGCAGTAAAAATGCAGCTAAAAGTCCTCTAATTGAGAAAACCTGCAGTCCAGCTGTTGAAACAAACATTCCGATGCAATGTACAGAAAACTGCATGCATGAAAACCCAATGGTCTTTGGCTCCAGGAGATAAGATCCTCTAATCTAACTAGCTAGTTGTTTGGAGATGTAGTTTGGAGAAAAGGTCAAATGTCAAACCAATTTAACATTGTTGATAGAAAAAAAATGTATCTCTGTATTCTATACTTGAATAGCTATTAACAAAAAGGTTGATAAGAACAATGCACATAAAACATTTTAACTTTAGACATTTGCCCGTAAACGACCAGAATTCTGGTAAGTTTTTTGGGAATTCATCGCATTACATTTAGTGGCTTTTTTGGGTACTTCAGATTCTCAAAAGGCGTCTGTAATAATCTTTGGCCCTCTGTAAAATATACACAGAACCAGTCAAAAGTTTGGACACACCTACTCATTCAAGTTTTTTATTTATTTCTATTTTCTACACTGTAGAATAATAGTGAAGACATCAAAATTATAAAATAACACATGAAATAATGTAGTAACCAAAAAAGTGTAAAACAAATCAAAGTATATTTTAGATTTTAGATTCTTCAAAGCTGTCACCCTTCACCTTGATGACAGTTTTGCACACTCTTGGCAGTCTCTCAACCAGCTTCACCTGGAATGATTTTCCAACAGTCTTGAAGGAGTTGTCACATATGCTGAGCACTTGTTGGCTAGTTTTCCTTCACTCTGCAGTCCAACTCATCTGAAACCATCTCAATTGGGTTGAGGTCAGGTGATTATGGAGGTCAGGTTATCTGATGCAGCACTCCATCACTCTCCTTCTTGGTCGAATAGCCCTTACACAGCCTGGACAAATGATAGTACTGCTAAGCGCAAACCAGATGGAATGGCGTATCACTGCAGAATTATGTGTTAGCCATGCTCGTTAAAAGTGTGCCTTGAATTTAAAATAATCACCGACAGTGTCACCAGCAAAGCACCCACACCATTACATCTCCTCCTCCATTCTTTACGTTGGGAGCCACACATGCAGAGATCATCTGTTCATGTACTCTGCATCTCACAAAGACACAGCAGTCCGGGCCTCTTGAGTGGTGCAGTGGTCTAAGGCACTGCATCACAGATGCTAGCTGTGCAATTAGAGATCGTGGTTCGATTCCAGGCTCTGTCACAGCTGGCTGTGACCGGGAGACCCATGGGGTGGCGCACAATTGGCCCAGCGTTGTTCGGTGAGAGTATGGCCGGCAGGGATGTCCTTGTCCCATCGCGCTCTAGGGACTTCTGTGGCAGGCCGGGCGCATGCATGCTGACACGGTTGCCTGGTGTACGGTGTTTCCTTTGACACTTTGGTGTACCTGGCTTCTGGGTTAAGCGGGCATTGTGTCAAAAAGCATGGCTCTCGACCATCAACTCTCCCAAGTCCATGTGGGAGTTGCAGCGATGAGACAAGACTGTAACTACCAATTGGGGAAAAAGGGGTAAATAGCAGGCTGTAACCGGGAGTCTCATGGGGTGGCGCACAATTGGCCCAGCGTTGTTCGGTGAGAGTTTGGCCGGCAGGGATGTTCTTGTCCCATCGCGCTCTAGGGACTCCTGTGGCAGGCCAGGCGCATGCATGCTGACACGGTTACCAGGTGTACGGTGTCTCCTCTGACACTTTGGTGTGCCTGGCTTCCGGGTTAAGCGGGCATTGTGTCAAAAAGCATGGCTCTCGACCATCAACTCTCCCAAGTCCATATGGGAGTTGCAGCAATGAGACAAGACTGTAACTACCAATTGGGGGAAAAAAGGGGTAAATAAATCAAATCTAAAATTTGGACTCATCAGACCAAAGGACAGATTTCCACTGCTCTAATGTCCATTACTTGTGTTTCTTGACCCAAGCAAATCTATTCTCCTTATTGAAGGCCTGATTCACGCATTCTTCTCTGAACAGTTGATGTTGAGATATGTCTGTTGCTTTAACTCTTTGAAGCATTTATTTGGGCTGCAATTTTTGAGGCTGGTAACTCTATTGACCTTACCCTCTGCAGCAGAGGTAACTCTGGATCCTTCCTTTGCTGTGGCGGTAATCATGAAAGCCAGTTTCATCATAGCGCTTGATGGTTTTTGCGACTGCACTTGAAGAAACTTTCAAAGTTCTTGAAATTTTCCGTATTGACTGACATTCATGTCTTAAAGAAATGATGGACTGTCATTTCTATTTGCTTATTTGAGCTGTTCTTGCCATAATATGGACTTGGTCTTTTACCAAGTAGGGCTATCTTCTGTATACCACCCCTACCTTGTCACAACACAACTGATTGGCTCAAATCCATTAAGATGGAAAGAAATTCCACAAATTAACTTTTAACAAGCAAACCTGTTAATTGAAATGTATTGCAGGTGACTGCCTCATGAAGCTGGTTGAGAGAATGCCAAGCTTTCATCATGGAAAAGGGTGGCTACTTTGAAGAATCTCAAATATAAAATATATTTTGATTTGTTTAACACTTTTTGGGTCACTACGTTATTTCTTAGTTGTGATGTCTTCACTATTATTCTACAATGTAGAAAATGGTAGAAATAAAGAAAAACTCTGGAATGAGTAGGTGTGTAATACGTTGACTGGTACTGTAAATTAAATCATATGAAACAATGTAATTCAAATGCTATTTCGATGGGACACTTTTTGGGCTGTGAAGCCAGCATGAACTGGCAGAGTTTACCAATTGGTTGTTCCATCGTTTCGCCTTAGCTGAGGAATGCGGCCAGTGTCACAGCCACTGACAAAGCACATGCCTGCAATAATTTAGATCCTATAGCATAGGAGAGTGGTTTCGTCGCTCTAGCACATTCAGAGCTATATTAACTTTTAGCCAATTTCATCAAAGTAATCTAAAGAAATCCATCGTTTTTAGATAGATAGATGGACAAGATTAATATTACATTAAAGGCTGGTTCCTAACGAGTTCAGGAAGCCAAGCTAGAGCCCTGTCTGGTGTTCCCCCGTACCCGCTTAACTACTCCAGCGTCAGTCCTTACTGAACGCTCTAGCCACAAAACGAAGCATTGGGGAGTGCAGGCTTTCCGGTTGGTGGAGACACCAGGTCCAGGGACCGCCACCAATGAAACAGGGGTTGCATAAGCCAGCTCGTCAGGCTGTCTTGCACTAGCTGGCTCAAGTGGTTTCTTGCCCCGGTTGGCCCAGCTGGCTTGTCAGGCTGCCTGCTTGCCAGGCTGCTATGCCTCCGTCGGATCATCGGGCTCCCACGCCTCAGAGGGATCGACAGGCCTTCATGCCTCAGCCGGCTCACAAGGCTCTCACGTCTCTGCTGGTTCATTGGGATTTCACACCCAGCTGGCTTGTCCAGTGCCAATGCCTCGGCATTGGCCGGGTGGTGCCCCCAACAGGGGGGGCTACTGCCATGCGCCAGGCTCCCCAGCATTACGCACACCTGCCTTCCACCTTCATGCGCATCAGTGATTATTACCTCCCCTATATCTGTCTGTTCCCTCGTTCTGTTCCCCACTTTAGCATTGATTGTCATATGTCCTTGTATACCCGTGTGCTGATGCTGTTCCTGTCTTTTTCAGATTAAATGCTTAACTCCCCGTACCTGCTTCTCTACTCCAGGGTCGGTCCTCACAGGTGCAGACATTTTGATCAAAATATATATGTATTTTACAGTTATAAGGATGGTGTCAACAACTGAAACACTGCTGGGTTTTTCACACTCAACAGTTTCCCGTGTGTATCAAGAAGGGTCCACCACCCAAAGGACATCCAACCAACTTGACACAACTGGGGAAGCATTGGAGTCAACATGGACCAGCATCCCTGTAGAATGCTTTCGACACCTTGTAGAGTCCATTCCTCAAAAAGGCTTTGGGCAAAGGGGGTGCAACTCAATATTAGGAAGGTGTTTCTAATGTTTTGTACACTCAGTGTATATCAATACATTTTAAAAAATGTATTGAAGTACAAGTTACCAAAGTTACAATATATTACCACAGATTGCATGTTCATTACCAAAATTAGTGAATGTTCTGGTAACTTTTGTAAATTACCAGTAGCTTTGCAGCCCTAGATATCACTGAAAGCATTGATGAGAGAGACAATGCCTGTCCTGAAGCTGACGGTAGATGCCTTTAAAACTATGGGCAACGGTGAGCACTATTACCATCGTGCTTCTACACCTGCATTGCTTGCTGTATGGGGTTTTAGGCTGGGTTTCTGCACGGCACTTTGAGATATCAGATGATGTAAGAAGGGCTATTTAAATACATTTAATTTGATCAAGTGGCCGTGAGTTTTAATAGGCGTTGTGGATGGGGATGGCAGATGGGCATAAGCTGCAAGCTCCAGCTTTGAGGGTTGCGTGTTTAACCCCAAACCTTAACCCTTAACTTAACCTTTCGGAAGTCATGCAGGAGTAGCTGCATAAAAGAGGAGCAACCCAGGGTGTCCAAAAACACCTAAATTTGATGTTAGGAGCAACTTTAAAATGTGACGTTTGGAGAAATCAAATTGGTCAAACTGTGAGATCTTGTTGAGACATCTGGACCACCTGACAGCACCAGCCAACAGCATGCCTGAGGCCCAATGAAGTGGTTACAACGCTGGGTCACACACCGCCCCCATCCCCATATCCATTGCCCTATCCTAAAGCCCTCCATCCATCGGTCCTTTCCGCTATTCTGTCCCACTGTGTGTGTCAGCTCCAGCACGCCAAGGCTTTCTCTCCAGGCGCCAAGGCTAATTAGATTTTTAATTTAACGCGACTCCTCAGCTAATAGTTTGAGCTCTAGATTCATTAATGTGATTTGACTTGTTCTAATTTGTGCGCCTACGCTCTCCCCGTATCCCACTCCGCCACCTGTTAGGTCAACCAGCAAACAAACAAGCTACGGGTCGGGGCACCGCTCTCGGAGTTCACTGAGTGAAACATGTTGAGGAGACGGAGACATGGAGCGACAGGTGAGGGGGCCTGGCCTGCGGAGACAGCCTGGATCTCATAAGGAGGGCGAGAATCAAAGGCCATCAAGTCATTTTCCCCGGTTAGATTTGAGTCAGGGATGGTGTGTGTCACAGCAACAGCCTGGATCTCCTAAGGAAGCCAATGTCATTTTCCTCAGTTAGATTTGAGTCAGGGATGGTGTGTGTGTGTCTCACAGCAACAGCCTGGATCTGGTTAGGAAGCCAAGGTAATTTTCCTCTGTTAGATTTGAGTAAATACAACATTATTATGTAAAACAGAATGTTGCATTTTCTTTTTCTGGAGTGGAATTCCACACTAAGTAACATTTGTATTCTCTATTTGGAAACAGATGGGGTGATAATAAGGAAGACAAAGAAGGAAACGGGGATTGAACCCTGGTCTCCATATATGAGCCAGGAGTGTTACCCACTTGACCATGGCTATGCACTGAACCAGGCATATTAACAACACATCTCTATAAAGCTTTCAGATCACAGAGGACCGGAACCAGGAGTGAAAACTCAAGAACCAAAGGAACCCAACTTCCAAGCCCCTTCATCATGTAGAATCATAAATGTTTTCTATTATGTTTTTTTGCAAGGAACATTAAAAATGAATAGACTTCAGAGTGCACCTTGGATGGGCATACACCTTGTCACAACAAAATACTTTTAGGAAACCAAATCCTCAATACTCTCCTTCAGAGAAAACCCCACAGACCCCCACACTTTCAGGTTGATTCTATCTAGAATTCCTACGGCTTTTAATACAGCAGCAAAGGGAAATTGCATAGTTACTCCATGCCCACCTCCCTTCCAGCTAGTTGAGGGTAGAGATGATGCACACCCACTATTGTTCACAGAAATGTGTCAAACACAGCCGCCTTTGAGACAAAATGTTCACACTCTCTCTCTCTTGCTTCTCTCTCCTTTTCTCTCTCCCTCCCTTCGCCTCACTCTCTCGCTGACTCTCACTCCCTCGTTCTCCTCTTTCTACCCTGACCCCCTGCACCCCTCTTTCTCTTTCCATCTCTTCATCTTTCCCTTTCCTCTCACTTCCGACCCTTACAGCTCTCTGGCATGGCACCAGCCTCTCCACGGTAGAAAAATAACCATTCTATGTGTGTGGGGGGCATCGCAGCATCATCGCTTTGAAATCTCCGTCACAGTCCAACTGCTCTACCACCACACTCACTCCTCCTTCCCTCCCTCTCTCTCTCTCTATCCATCTCTTTCCTTCTATCTATCTGTTCCTCTCCTCTCTCCCTCTGCCATTCTCTATCTTTATGAAACATGATGATGCAGAAAGACTGTGCATCAAAGCACACCCACAATAGCTGTGGGAGTTCAAAAATGGAGTGAGTGAGTTGTGTTCTCCAGAGCAGCTGTATATAAAGTTAACTCCATACGTATGCAGAGGTACAGTATGTGTGCACCAGTGAGTGCATGTACTGTGTAGGTGCTTGTTAGTATATGTGTGATTGTTTATCTCATGTCTAACCCTTATCTGAGCTCGCGCTCCACTGGACATTGAGAGAGAGTACCCAAATGTTGAGCCACCTGTTAGTGCCCTGCGGTATTGTGGGATTGAGAGAAAGACATACAGAAGACCAATCTGTGTAGCGGGTTACCGTGCCAACAACACAGAGATTTTTACAGATAGCTGTGTGTGTGTGTGTGTGTGTGTGTGTGTGTGTGTGTGTGTGTGTGTGTGTGTGTGTGTGTGTGTGTGTGTGTGTGTGTGTGTGTGTGTGTGTGTGTGTGTGTGTGTGTGTGTGTGTGTGTGTGTGTGTGTGTGTGTGTGTGTGTCCGTCCGTCCGTCCGTCCGTCTGTCCGTCTGTCCGTCTGTCCGAAAGAGAGTACAAATCACATCCTACACAAAACCCGCTCCTCTTTTGACAATCTTCAGTGCTTATTAATTTATCCGTAGAACCATCAGACTCTCCAGGCCCTACACACACATACCCCAAGGAAAGGCACACACACAAAGAGGCTGAGGAGAGGTGGCAACCACATTGGAAGTGCTAGGCACATACACACACGCAGGCAGACAGACATCATCAGAAATAAGAGTCATCAGAGCCCTTGGAAAAAGTCTGAGACTTTGGACACAGAGCTAGGGCTGGGCGATATGGCTTAAAAATAATATCTAGATTTTTTGGGGCGATTTACGATATACAAAATATCTGGACAGTGACATTTTTTGTTGTTGTTTATGCTCTGTACTCCAGCACGTTGGATTTCAAATGATACAATGACAAAGAGGTTAAAGTGCTGATTGTCAGTTCTAATTTGAGGGTGAACCGTTTAGAAATTACAGCATAGTATTGGGACACATTCACTTATACACATATACTGTATGTGTATTAGTAAAAAGTGTCATATTTAGTTAATATGTGCAATAGTAAAACGTTTAATTTGATCCTATTTTCATAGCAATCAATGACTACATCAAGCTTATGACTCTACAGGATTGTTTTGGTTGTGTTTCAGATTATTTTGTGCCCAATAGAAATTAATGGAAAATCATTTATTGTTTCATTTTGGAGTCACATTTATTGTAAATAATGATGAGTGAAAAGGTTACTTCTTTTTATGTAGGCCTATAGAATATAAAAATGATAGTTTCCCCAATATGTTAGTTCATATTATAATTAGTTCATATTATGCACATGTAACTTTTTTTTCATTTGGGAACTGTAATTTTATATTTAATTCCATGATATTGTTCTTACAAAATAGATTTGTGTTGACTGTGATCAGGGTATGGGAATATAAGAACATCTGCTAGGCTACATTAACAAACTGGGCATGCATAGCTCACCGCATGATCCTCAAACCAAAGACTTGCCAAACTCATGTCTCTAAAATTGAATTCAAAGGCAGTGTTCGAATGACTGTATCGCCTAATAAGACATGTATTTGTTTCATTGTTATTTAATTCAAAGACTTTCTTTTTTACATTTCATTTTATGCAGCCTAAATGCAAAATGTATAGGTATGTTGTTGAAGTGCTGTTAAGCTCCTTCCTGCCTGTAGCGTGTCTCAAATGCTTCACAATTGGTTTCTTAAGTGGCAGGCTTGAAATAATAATAATAATATGTCTTCAATCATTCATTTGCATTCCTTCTTTGGTTGCTTGGATTGCTCCGGACAGATTTAGAGTTAGTATGTTGTTTAGTAGCCTGTAGCCTGCAAATAAATTGATAATAACACAATAATAACACAATCACACATTTCTAATCAAGCAAAGTCAATGTTATGTCTCCTTGGCTATAAAAGGTTGTAGCAGAGCCTGTCAATGTCAGAGACAAACCAAAGAAATCTCATATGCATCGGAGTCATGACTGGACAGCGTCCCATCATACAAATGCATGGCAAACATTTTTCAACCAGGGAGGTTGCGACACAAAATAAATAAGGATATAGTTCATGCCTTACCTTTGAAGATCTTCTTCTGTTGGCACTCCAAAATTTCCAAGAAACATCACAAATGGTCCATTTGTTCGATAAATTGCTTCTTTATATCCCCAAAATGTGAATTTATTTGGCGCGTTTGATTCAGAAAAACACCCGTTCCAACTCGTCCAACATGACTACAAATTATCTAATAAGTTACCCGTAAACTTGGTCCAAACATTTCAAACAACTTTCCTAATCCATCTATAGGTATCCTAAAATGTAAAATATCGATACAATTTAAGACAGAATATATTGTGTTCAATAGCAGATAAAATCAAAGTGGAGCGAGCTACAGGTCGTGCGCACCAAACAAAAGAGTACACTTGGCTTGACAATAAAAACAGCAGAGGCCCATGCACGCTCCCCTGCGGTACGCCATAACTCATTGGTTTTGCCTGAGACAGTGAACCATTAACCTCTACTATTTGCATTAACCTCTACTGAAAATCATATGTTAGACTTTGTTAACATATTCATACATTTGCTCATGTACAACTCTCTCCAGGATATTTGATACTATACAGAGGATAGGCCCAGGGTCAGACTTTATCCCCTTCTTATACAGAGGTATAACTTTAGCTTGTTTGATGTCCCTGGGAAAGATGCCTTGTTCAAGAGAGAGATTAACGATATGTGTAATACAAGGGTCAATTTGCTCAGCAGAATCTATTAGAAACCTTGCAGGAATATTATCCAGGCCTGTGGCTTTGGAGCATTCAAGCTCTGCCAGCATACTGACTATTTTGGCTGTTGCTACCTTTGCAAAAGAAAAAGAGTTTGGCTGAACCCCTAACTCTACATAATACTTCTTGACTTGTTTGCTTCCATACAAACCAGAACTGGTGGGCAGCTTGCTAACCAGCTTGCTGGCAACATATACCATCTCCCCCCTGATGTTCAGTCCAATATTGTTTAGTTTGTTTTTGGTAGTGTTACTACAGCCTAGTTCCTTAAATGATCTCCAAAACTTTTGTTCTCAATTATTTTCTCAGCAAAGTAACCCCTCTTAGCTCCATCCATCCTGCTCTGTGCTTCATTTCTGTGACGTTTATATAGGACAAAATCAGGCTGCTCTTGAGAGTTCTTACATTTTTTAAAGGCCTTATTCCTTACTTGGATAGATTCTAGAATCTCATGATTAAACAAAGGGCTAGATCTCTGCTTTACCCTGACCCGTCCAATGGGAGCCATCCCGTTCACCATATAAAGGAATCTACATTTAAAGACTTCTCAGGTACTGTCTACCCCTACACTATCTAGCACAGGTGACCAGTCAATTTTACCCACTTCCTCCCTAAACTTTTCAACACAGTATTTTTTGAGTCCTCTGATTCTAACGGTTTTGTGACACTTAAATATAGTGCAAAATGTAATAAAAGGATCACTGATTACATATACTATTACTCCACTGCGATATTTTAGATTTATCAGACACCAATATTAAGTCAATTCTACTTTGCACTGTTTCACATATCCTGGTGGGATCTTTTATCATTTGGGTCAGAGCAAGTGATCTACAAAAGTGCATAAATACATGTGGGTTGGGCTATTCTTTTTGGCAGACATCAGTATGGAAATCCCCTAACAAAATGATTTCCTTCAACAGGGAATCATTACAGTTTGTCAATGGTGTGTGTGTGTGTGTGTGTGTGTGTGTGTGTGTGTGTGTGTGTGTGTGTGTGTGTGTGTGTGTGTGTGTGTGTGTGTGTGTGTGTGTGTGTGTGTGTGTGTGTGTGTGTGTGTGTGTGTGTGTGTGTGTGTGTGTATTCATCCTTCTCTAAGTGGCACAGTCAGGGTGCTGTCAGCCCAGTGTTAGGGAGCAGCCTGATCACAGGGAGAGTGTGTATTAGTATGAATCTGTGTATGTACAGTATGTATGTGTATGTGTGTGTGTGTGTGTGTGTGTGTGTGTGCGTGAGCAGCTTGATCAAAGAGAGAACAGAGCTTTTGAAGTCTCACAGGGACTGACAGCTCCGAACCCCATGGGAACCAGTTCTCTCCCCTCCCTCCACCCCTTCATTGCTCTTTACCCCACACTACCCTCCCCCTCCTCTCTAACCATCCACTGTTTCCTTTCCACTCCCTCTTGCTTTATCCCTACTTTCTCTCAGCATCTTCTCCTGCCATCTTTCTCCACTTGGATTCTATGATGCTCTGATGGAAGCATGGAGAAGCATACAGGCACAGTGTTGCTCTCTCTCTCCCTCTCTTTACCTCTTCCTCTCCCCCTCACTCTTTCCTGCGACTGTAAGGACAGAAGACACTTTGGAACCTATCTATCATCTAACACACCAGGTAGCGTGTCATGATGGGTTGCCGTCTCTCATCTGCCCGACAGCTAACTGACATCCAATCTGACTCTACAGCAGAGAGGGCCCTGACACTGACCTTCATCCTTCACTATGATTCGTGTGTGTGTGTGTGGGGGGTGGGCTGTGCCTGTGGGTGCGAAGGAGAGGAAGTGGAAGTGTGCCTGCATGTGTCACCCCCGATTTTTAATCAGTTATTTATTTTTTAATCTAGGTGTGTGTGGAGTGGCTGTTAAGAGGTGCACTTTGTCACAGTGTGTGTGTTTGGCTGATCTTCTCTCTCAGGCACCAACACGCCCCACAAATACCTCCTGACATGCAAATTAAGGAGAATATAAACAGAGCGCTCCAAATGAGACATCCATCAATGACTGAAGGTTCCATCCGACTCAGCATCGCTGCAGGAACACCAATCACCCACACTGTCACTGGGAATGATGGAATGCTGCTTACCCTGCCATCCCATCCTCTTTTCTCCTGGCAACACTCTTCTTTCTCAAATTCCGTCTCTCCTAACTCTTTCCTCTGCCTTTCTCACTAATTCCCTCTAGCTGTCTGGTTTTCATCAGTCTATTTCTTGTTATACCCTCATGCTCATCTTTGAACAATTTTCTGCAATTTCACATCTCTCTCTCTCTCTCACTTATTTCTCTATCTGTCTCTCAAACATTATGTCCTGTCAGTCTCTGTGACATTTGCAAAGCCGTTTCTTGATAACAACAAAATCTCATGATTTTACCAATTTGACTTCCCCGACGTCCTCAGGACATGGACGTCCAATTTCAAAGTAATTATTGAGCAATCTGCCTGCTTAATCAGCAGTTGACTGCAGAGAGCCTTACAGAATCCTTTCCCTCCCTGCCTACCTGGGTTTCAAATGCATTACACAAGATGTGACATTACAGAGGCTTTCTTTGATTCATTGAATGATGATGCATCTGAAAAACATATTGCATTCATTAGTGGTGCAGCTACAAACCAGTCGAACTGTGACAAATCAGTTTAACTCTAACTTTGAGTCAATATACACGTTGTGTGGTCCTATATATCATGTAATCACTTCTGTTTAATTCTGTGTGTGTGTGTGTGTGTGTGTGTGTGTGTGTGTGTGTGAATTGTACATAAATTACAATTCACACAAGCACGCATGCACACAAACACATTAAGGACGATGCCAATTTTAAAGGGCAAATATAAACTGCGTGAGTTCACTTTTAGAAGCCAAAAGCCTTGGAATGGAAAGAAAGGGCTTTTTAATGGAAGTCAAAAGAAGGGACATTCTTGAAATGATCAGACAGCTCACTCAGTTTAAATCTCATGCTGTTTTTCTGGCAAGAAGGTGTGTAAAAGAAAGACATCCGTTGTAAAAGTGGACGAGCAAAGGAACACACATGAGCACACAGACAATGATTTATTGTATAAAACTACAAAATACAAATGTCTCTAACAAGATATTGTCACGTTGTAAAATAAATAGTAAAAAAGTAAATAAATGATCATTTTATATTGCATTGTGTCTACTATCTATATTGTCTCTCCTTGCAGTACGGCACAAACTATGGGTCCTGTGAATACACTCCACTTAAACATCAATAAAGACTACAGTCAATTGACACTATGTTACCTCTCTCAAACATAATATTGTTTTCTGTTCCAACATGTCGCAATGTAGATAACCATAGAGCAGAGGTAGCGTAGCATGCTAATTACTACACCATAAAGTGCTGTGGTCAGCCAGCCACCCATGGGCTAGCGCAAGAGCCTGGACCTCAGCTCAGCTCTTATATACAGTCGGAGTTAATGGCACTATATGAGATATTTACAGGCATTTTTATACATTTTGTGAGTTATAAATTACATTTCACCAGCCAAATCTCCCAGTTGAAATGACAGTGCTGCTGTTTGGGTGAAATATAAATCCCAGATTGTAGTTTTAAGCACAAAGCTAACCCCATGTCACACACACACAAGGCTCAAACCAGAGGCCATATAACCATGGTATTGGCATACTGCAGTCTGCCCTAACTGGTACCTCTGTCACAAACACACACACACACACACACACACACACACACATAAATAGGAATGGCAGCATTTCTGTGTTTGTGTGTATGTGTCTACCTGTGTTTCTTTGTGTATTTGGTTCAGTACATGGATGTATGATCTCTGTGATTACTTGTAGTAGTTCAGAGTGAACTCTTATGACATTTTATGGAATTGTCCTCTCAGGAATGCTGTCTTCTCTCTATTGCACCCAGCCCATCCCCCTCAGGTCATCACACACAGATGGACGTTGTCTGGTTGGATTCGATTGGATCCAAATTAGTTATTACAGTATTACCTTTGGTTTGGTCTGTGGATTGGTCAAAAATTGATTTTGAATAGAAACAAGTCAGATCTGTAATAAATGGAATGAAGGTATGTTTGTTCTCTCTCTTCTCCTCTATCTGGCCCATGGAATAATGCTGTGTGAATTGTTTCTCCTGTGAGCTTCCTTTGTAGGTCTGTTATGTTCATGCTTTGCTTTGTAACTCAAGGATCTTCATGCCTAGAATAATGCTTTGTAATGCTGGTTAATACTTTGTGAAACCTACGCGTATGACTTGTATAATTTAATAATTCCTTTTACAATGTTAATTAAATGTTTTTGCCTTTGATAGACAATTGTCACGCCCTGGTCGAAGTATTTTGTGTTTATCTTTATGTATTGGGTCAGGCCAGGGTATGGCATTGGGTTTTTGTATTGTGGTGTGTTTTGTCTTGGGGTTGTGGTGTTGGTATTGGGATTGTAGCTTAGTGGGGTATCTAGCAAAGTCTATGGCTGTCTGGAGTGGTTCTCAATCAGAGGCAGGTGTTTATCGTTGTCTCTGATTGGGAACCATATTTAGGCAGCCATATTCTTTGAGTTTGTCGTGGGTGATTGTCCTTAGTGTCTTTGTTCCTGTCGCTGTGTTAGTTGACACAAGTATAGGCTGTTTCGGTTTTCGTTTCGTTATTTACGTTCTTTGTTTTGTAGTGTTTGTGTTATTTCGTGTTTACGTTGTTTATTAAACATGGATCGCAATCTACATGCTGCATTTTGGTCCGAATCTCCTTCACACCTAGAAAACCATTACAACAATTCTCAGACCTTTCTTGATTGCCTATTACTGTAACTCAACTATAGTTTCTTGCATATTGCTAAATCTTCTTTATGGAGACAGATAAACATTGTATTATGCTAATTGCCCATGTCTTCTCATGGGTCACTTGTGAGGTATATATAATACACAGTACACATATCAAATATTACCCCATTTAAGACATGAATGGGTTAAAGGACACATACAGACATAGTATGTCTTTGTCTTTCACTCTGTTTCTAAAACGGTCCTCCCTCTCCCACCCTAAAGGGGAGAGAGAGAGAGAGACGTAGACTAGAGGAATCAGAGCAGAGCCGCTGAATACATTCAGTCAGTGCTTGACTTGGGAAGGGAGAAGTGCAGAAGCTGTCTTTTTCCACGTCCGTCCATTAGATTATGGTCACCACAATTCACAAATGACATGCTATAAAGACCGCTGAGTATTTTAGGGGTTCATACACATTTTCCATGACTTCTCCATGACTTTAAACCACATGTTCATGACTAGTATTATAGCCTGCATGAAAAAGAAAGCATTATTGACACGTGAAGACTGTCTTTTCCCATGTAGGCCTTCCATCTCTTGCCATTGTGCCATTGATCAAGACACTTAACCCCCCTAAAAGCTAGGTATCTAGCTAGACATATTTATATATAAGGCTAAAATATTTGTTTCAGGGGAGATCTATGCACATCAAGTCATTTGTCAGTTACGCTACGTTGTCACAATTACATGGCTACTGTTTAATAGAGGGGAATCCCAGTTTTTCAACGGTGCAGATTTATTTAGTGGGAAGAAGGCGACATCGACCTTGAGACACGCACTGAAGGGTCATTCGGATGATGGCTGATAGGTTGATTTTTCATTGATTGATTGGCTAATATTTAAGTGTTCCTTCATTAAATATATTACAAAAATGGTGAAATAAATGTATTTTCATGACCTTACAGACCCTAATTTTACAACCTTCAACAGCGCATCATTGCGCATACAAGCTGGCCCATTTTCAATCTGCACAATTGCGAACTGACAGCCTACTATCACGCACAGATTCACAGTCTAGTGGCAAATAAACTTGAACAAAGCCAAACCAGAAAATGAATTCCCAATAGCCATTGCTATTCAATTCAGATCCCGCCTTCATTCTGCTTTGATAAACCTTCTTTGCCTTGGTTTGTGAATCTGGGCCGGTGATAGGCTACTTTGTTTTATAGAGAAGCGCGCTGGACAACTCTGGCCCCAGCAGAGCTCTTCAGCTGAAACTAGAGTGGATGACTGAGTAGTCTAGTGACTACCACTGTTGAACTTTTCCGGCAGAGGATGAGACTGGCAGAACGGGCAGCTACCCATCAGTCTGCCAGTTTGTCCACACATTCTTCAAATGAATGAGTCACGGCTCAATTAGTCTCTGTGAAGCAAAGGTGACACAATGTTGGAGGTCCAAAGCTTGGATGCCTTCAGGGTTGCAAAATTGTAATGAACTCCAGTGGCAGGGGAAAAGACAGAGTGGACAGTGTAGGCACAGTTCTGGGACTGGAGCCCTGCTCTCTGTGTGGGTCCATTATGGCCACAGGAGACCTCCATCCTGGCACACTGGGCTTCCCATCCGTTGATATCTCAATTTAGGCACCTTCTCAGTTCAACTCATAGACTATATTATCCTTACTGCGTTACATTTCTTACAACTGAGTTTCTCTGTTAGACCAAATTGATGGTTTAGATGGTCAGAATTGGAGTCCTATCATTTCAGCCTCAAGCGCCAGCAGGCACAAAGACGATGAATTAGTAAGTAAGCAAGAATTCAGTCCTTGACCTTTTCTAAAAAATGTCAAACCCATGCCCAGTAAACACCAATGGTAGCTATACAGCTATTACATCACAGAATCCAGCCATTACATTTTTTCACTGAACTTCATGCCCATGGCTAACGCTGATGGTAGAGATAAAGCTATGACATTACAGGCATGTTTTCACAGAACTTCCCATAATCCAATCTTTGGAATGTCCCAAAAGCAGTTCCTAAGAAAAACTGCATGACCTTTTGTATACATGTGACTGCTTGTCCTGTACACCAGCTGAATGGTGGTACAGGACGAATTGTCCTGATGAATTGTCATACTATAGTCAGTCAGTATGATCTCTTTCTCTATTTTCCATTGTTCCAACTTCTCCTGTGGTTTAGAATGTACTTCCCACATAATTTAACAGAACATATAGTACCTCTGGTATTTCCCCCCTCTATGGACAGATCTGCGTTCCCTTCATTCTACAATCAAACAGCAAGAGTGTATCAACCCCAACCCCAGGCCACATCAACCCTAGACTCAACCCCAGTCTCATCCATCATAGCCTGTCTGACGCCCTGTGTGTGTTCTTTGGGTTGTGAGCCCTCTGACTGAGTCTGGACTGGGATCAGAGGCCTGTGGAGGAGGGACTGGGATCAGAGGCCTGTGGAGGAGGGACTGGGAGAACCTGGGATCTTAATACACTAAAGTGGTTTCCTTTCATTCATTTTTGCATTGTTCTGTAACCATGGGGGGGGGGAGTGATTTGCCAGTAACTTCTGATCAAGAAAAGGAAATCATATAATAGTCCACTATGGAATTTTCAACTGATTGTTCATCTTTTAGGTCTAATCTTCATAGTAGATGTCATTCGTTAGGTTATCATATTGTTACTGAGGATGTCCAGAACTGAAAGGTTGACTCACCGAAGCCGAAGGCAGCAGGAGCAGGGATAGGAGCAGACTGGACAGGAGTGGACGTGTAGAGACCGGTCACCAGCAGACCATCAAAATACACACTGGTGGAGACAGTCACTGTGGAGAGACCGAAACAAGAGTGTGATGTAAGAGAAGCACTGCTAAGTTATCTGGTCATCTTTCTTCAAACACTCACACACATTGGAATAAACACACAAAGAAACTAGCAACAGGCAAAGTAGTAAATTCATAACAACGTGTTGGAATAGAGAACACTAGTAATGTCTTTTTTTTTGTAGGAACTAACTTGTTGGCCAAGTCTATGATGAAAATAAATGCTAAAAATAAGGTAGGTGGTAAAAACGGGCTTGCTCTATGAAATAATCTTCATCAGCTAAAAATGTACAGTTTGTGAAATTTGAAGCATTTACAGTATGCAATAAAAACAAGTACATAATGCAGATAAAGGCTTCATAATTCATAAAGGTCGTCTTAACTAACTGATATTATCATAGAACACAACATAAAGGTCACGTTAACTGACTGATATTATCATAGAACACAACATAAAGGCCATGTTAGCTGACTGATATTATCATAGAACAAAACATAAAGGTCATGTTAACTGACTGATATTATCATAGAACACAAGATAAAGACTTCATAATTCACAAAGGTCATGTTAACTGACTGATATTATCCCACAGAAACAAACATTTCAGATCTCCTAAGCCTGTTAACCTCAGACCATATTTTTAGCGTTTATCCCATATTCCCATTCTTTCCCCATTAATTTTCCCCATAGAAAGGGCTGAAGGAACCAGAGGTTACTCATTTCTGGTTTTAGGACTACATTCTGGCGAGCACTATCGCAAGCAAGATAATATGAATATAATATGAAACACTCAAACCTGAGGTATGGCTCTAATTGCATTACCTCCCTGCAAAGTATCTTAATCACCAATGAATGTATATGCTAATTACTTACAAGATCAAGGATCAACATCAACACTAAGTCCTAGTCCTGTAATTATTATGATAGAAATCCTACAAACACAGGCCCACCTCTCCAGTAACATACAGCAGACTACATACTGATGCTAGATCATTAGCCAGTGTGATGTGTATCTATCTGGCAGAGAACATGCCCACCACCACCTTTAACACTCTCCCTGCTGCTAACGAGACTAACGAGCACAGAGCACAGGTGTTCACGAGGGTCTGGCAATCAGAGAGGGGGAGGGGTAGAGGGTAACGGGTGTAAAGGTGAGAAGGAGTCCCCTAAGGGAGGCAGGGGGTTGTGTAAATAACAATATTTGTATGGGAGAGAGGGAAGGGAGAGGGAGAGATGGAAAAGACGGAACAGAGGTGAGTGCAGGTGCTGGGATGTTCCGGAGGTGCGGTTTGCATCCAGTTACAGATGCCAACTCTGACAAATGTTACTCCACCCAAGAAATAAGACTATGGCAGCATAGGGAGAATGGCTTTCTGGTCTCTGTGGAGGTTTGAGTCACATACTAGGAGTGTTTTGTTATCTGATCTAACCACCCACTCTTCCACAGTGTGATCTACCACAGTATACCTGCTGGGGAAATCAAAGATCCTTATTGATGAGTCAAACGAAAGGACTTTGATGATGGTGTTACTCAGGGACTAGGCAATCCATCAATCCATGCCAGGTAGCCACAGTGTAGTCCCGGGGAGCAGAACGTCGATCAACAGTGTATCCAGCAGGTTAACTAGCTATTGGTTTTCTGTATAAATCTAATTCTGATTGACAGGACCACAGTACCACAAGACTACATTACTGGAGTTACTGTAAAACCTCACTAGCCACAGCAGGACTATATCGATGGATTGAAAACACCACAGGACAACTTCACTGTAAGAAAATATATTTGGACTACATGACTATTGAGTGACAGGACCACAGGACCACACAACTACACGATTACATCACTAGTGTAAAACATCACTGGACTAGACGACTTTTGACTGACTGGACCACAGCACTACATCATTGACATAAAAATACCACAGGACTACATAGCTACATCACTGGGGTAAAAACAACTAGCATCACTGACTTTGTGGCTCATGGCTTGGCCTGGTGCCAACCAGACAGATCCTATGGCTACGAGGGGAAAACTAAGGCTCTAAAGGAATACAGTACACTCCCAAAATGAATATGTGTCTGGCTGGGTTCTGTATGTCAAAGAAGAAAGAGAGAGGAACCAAAGCTGACCCGGGATTCCACCTCAGTTTATTATGGAACTGGGTGAAGGATGAGAGACAGAGACTCGTAGTGTAATACCATCTGGGTCTGTTTAGGTGTGGGGAATTTGGGGAAGCAAACTTCTGTGGCCTCATGTCTGTCTGTATGTCTATCTGTCTCTGTCTGTCTCGGTCTACGGACGCTAGCGGTTCCTGTGGTGGACTTCATGACCCTAGTTGAAAGGTAGTCATTTATACTGACAAAAATATAAATTAGGCCCTGATCTATAGATTTCACATGACTGGGCAAGGGGCGCAGCCATGGGGCCTGGGAGGGCATAGGCCCACCCACTGGAGAGCCAGGCACAGCCAATCAGAAGGAGTGATTCTCCGCAAAAGGGCTTTATTGCAAACAGAAATAATCCTTAGTTTCATCAGCTGTCCATGTGGCTGGTCTCAGACGAACCTATAGGTGAAGAGCCAGATGTGGAGGTCCTGGGCTGGCGTGGTTAGACGTGGTCTGCAGTTGTGAGGCCGGTTGGACGTATTGGCAAATTCTCTAAAATGATAATGGGGATGGCTTACGGTAGACAAATAAATATTAAATTATCTGACAACAGCTCTAATAGACAATCCTGCAGTCAGCATGCCAATTGCATGCTCCCTCAAAACTTGAGACATCTGTGGCATTGTGTTGTGTGACAAAACTGCACATTTTAGAGTGGCCTTTAATTGTCACCAGCACAAGGTGCACCTGTGAAATGATCATTGTGTTTAAAAAGCTTCTTGATATGCCACACCTGTCAGGTGGATGGATTATCTTGGTTGTCACGCCCTGGTCTTAGTATTTTGTGTTTTCTTTATTATTTTGGTCAGGCCAGGGTGTGACATGGGTTTATTTATGTGATGTGTTTTGTCTTGGGTTTTTTGTAGGTATTGGGATTGTGAATTAGTAGGGTTATCTAGAAATGTCTATGGTTGCCTGAAGTGGTTCTCAATCAGAGGCAGGTGTTTATCGTTGTCTCTGATTGGGAACCATTTTTAGGCAGCCATATTCTTTGAGTGTTTCGTGGGTGATCTTTCCTGTCTCTGTGTTAGTTTGCACCAGTATAGGCTGTTTCGGTTTTCGTGTTACGTTTTTGTATTGTTCGTGTTTATTCGTTATTAAACATGTATGAAAATTACCACGCTGCATTTTGGTCCGATCCTCGAGGAGATAGAAGAAAACCGTGACATTGGTAAAGGAGAATTGTTCACTAACAGGGATGTAAACACATTTCTGCACAACATTTTTGAGAAATAATATTTTTTGTGCATATCGAATATTTCTGGGATCTTTCATTTAATCTATTGAAAGATGGGTCCAACACCTTTGTTGTTTTTGTGTAGTATATTTACATGTTTTATTAATCAGTCACCCATTCAAGCAGAGCCCACCAGTTACCCACATTGTCAAATATCTCATTCCTTCCTCTTGGGCCACCCACAGGCCATGGACAAGGGGTTTCAGCCCCTGCATTAATCCGGCACTACTCCTCCCTGTCTGTCCCCTCATCTCTTTCCTCTCCTCCCTGTTGGAAATCCCACTCATCGCTCCATGTCCTTTCCAACCACTCTGCTAAAAACCGCCCCACGCTCACAGAAAGAAAAACAAGCTCTTCAAATTCCCTCCATTCATTAAAATCACAATTTAACCAAAACCCATCTATTTTTTTGTGACTACCTGAACCTACAATTTGGTTTTGAAGTATTGAAACCAAACCATTTGATTTGAAAGAAAAGTAAACATGAAAGGGTGAATGTAAGAAGTGCACACCATTTCAGATAGGCTATATGTCATATTAAATAGCATATAAACACTCTAAATAGGTCAGGAGCCAGACAGGGAGCCTACGAAGGAAAGACAATTAATTATTTAGGCTACATTATTTCAATTATTTCAAGGCTATAGCCTACAAATAAATATATTGTGAAGCATTTGTGAGTGTGACACAATAGGCTGGTAGGGACATAAAACACTTTTAAACACCATTTCATTGTATTAAATCACTATAGGCTATACATTGCGCATATGGGATGTGGCTTACTTAGATGTAAATACAAATAAATAAATAAATGCCTTATTAGGCTCAGTCTACAGCGCCTTTGAATTCATTTTTAGAAACAGGAGTTTGGCCTGTGTCTGTGGCTTCAGGGTCATGCAATGGTGCTTGGAGAGCAGGCCAGCAGCAGAGAATATCCTCTCCGCACTTGCAGAGCCACTGGGGATGCTAAACACCCACTTTCTCTCCTCCCTGTCTCCACCCACTCTCTCCTCTCTCTCCTTCCACTCTCTCTCCTCCCTGTCTCTCCTCACTGTCTCTCCTCCCTCTCTCTCCTACCTGTCGCCTCTCCGTCTTTCTCATCGGTCTCTCTCACCCATGACTGTCCTCCCTCTCCTTCTTCCCCCTTTCTCCTCCCTCTCTCTCACCCCTCTCTCTTCTCTCTTTCTCTTCTCCCTCTCTTTTCTCCATGTCTGTCATCTCTCTCTCTCTCCTCCCTCTCTCTCCCTCTCTCTCTCTCTCCACTCCCTCTCTCTCTCCTCAATCTCTCATTCCTCTCTCTCCTCCCTGTCTCTCCTCTCGCTCCTCCCTGTCTCTCCTCCCTCTTTCTCATCTGTCTCTCTCATCCATGTCTCTCCTCCCTCTCCTTCTTCCCTCCTTCTCCTCCCTCTCTCTTCTCCCTCTGTCATCCCTCTCTCTCTCCTCCCCCTCTCTCCTCCCTCTCTCCCCTCCCTCTCTCTTCCCTGTCTTTTCTCCCTCTCACTCCTTCCTGTCTCACTCCTCATCTTGTCTCTTGTCCCTTGTCTCTCTTCCAATCTTCCCACTCCAGCCTTTGTTAATCTTTCTCCACACTCCAGTCAAATTGGACATGCTCTGCTCCTCTCTGGATACTCGTCTCTCTCCTCCCACTCTCTCCTCTCACTCCCCCGTCTCTCCTCCCTGTCTCTTCCCCCTCTCTCATCCCACTCTCATCCCACTCTCTCATCCCTCTCTCTCCTCCCTGTCTCGATAACCGTTGTAAGTCTTTTTGGGTAAGTCTAAGAGGTTTGAACACCTGGATCACACAATATTTGCTCATTATTCTTTAAAAAAAAATTCAAGCTCTGTCAAGTTGATTGTTGATCCATTGCTAGACAGCCATTTTCAAGTTTTGCCATGGATTTTCAACCGATTTAAGTTCAAACATAACGCTTTGTGTCCAGGACAAAAAGTTAAATTCTTTGCCACATTTTTTGCAATATCACCTAAGTGCGTGAATGCAAAGAGGAGGCACGTTTTGGAATAAAAGTAAGAAATAAATACAGAGAAATTATCTGATCAAATACGATTTTTTACAGCCCCAACGCCACATCACAATACCCCAAACCCAACATGTCTCCGTCCAGCTCTCTCCTGGCTTTTAGACAAAAACAGCTTTTAGTACCAAACTTCCTCCACTGTCTTGCATCCTGTTGGATATATATTAAATACTTTTTGTACGCTGGCAAATGACTGGATGTAAGTTTAAAGTGACACATATCCCCAACTCTACTCACATCTACTCATATGGATCTGTTTTAACACCTGTCACTATATACTGTAATCATAACAAAATATGTGACCTATATACTGTAATCATAACAAAATATGTGACCTATATACTGTAATCATAACAAAATATGTGACCTATATACTGTAATCATAACACAATATGTGATCTATATACTGTAATCATAACACAATATGTGACCTATATACTGTAATCATAACAAAATATGTGACCTATATACTGTAATCATAAAACAATGTGATCTATATACTGTAATCATAACACAATATGTGATCTATATACTGTAATCATAACAAAATATGTGACCTATATACTGTAATCATAACACAATATGTGATCTATATACTGTAATCATAACACAATATGTGACCTATATACTGTAATCATAACAAAATATGTGACCTATATACTGTAATCATAAAACAATGTGATCTATATACTGTAATCATAACACAATATGTGATCTATATACTGTAATCATAACACAATATGTGATCTATATACTGTAATCATAACAAAATATGTGACCTATATACTGTAATCATAACACAATATGTGATCTATATACTGTAATCATAACACAATATGTGACCTATATACTGTAATCATAACAAAATATGTGACCTATATACTGTAATCATAAAACAATGTGATCTATATACTGTAATCATAACACAATATGTGATCTATATACTGTAATCATAACAAAATATGTGACCTATATACTGTAATCATAACACAATATGTGATCTATATACTGTAATCATAACACAATATGTGACCTATATACTGTAATCATAACAAAATATGTGACCTATATACTGTAATCATAAAACAATGTGATCTATATACTGTAATCATAACACAATATGTGACCTATATACTGTAATCATAACACAATATGTGACCTATATACTGTAATCATAACACAATATGTGATCTATATACTGTAATCATAACACAATATGTGACCTATATACTGTAATCATAACACAATATGTGATCTATATACTGTAATCATAACACAATATGTGATCTATATACTGTAATCATAAAACAATATGTGATCTATATACTGTAATCATAACACAATATGTGATCTATATACTGTAATCATAAAACAATATGTGATCTATATACTGTAATCATAACACAATATGTGATCTATATACTGTAATCATAACACAATATGTGATCTATATACTGTAATCATAACACAATATGTGATCTATATACTGTAATCATAAAACAATATGTGATCTATATACTGTAATCATAAAACAATATGTGATCTATATACTGTAATCATAACACAATATGTGATCTATATACTGTAATCATAACACAATATGTGATCTATATACTGTAATCATAAAACAATATGTGATCTATATACTGTAATCATAACACAATATGTGATCTATATACTGTAATCATAAAACAATATGTGATCTATATACTGTAATCATAACACAATATGTGATCTATATACTGTAATCATAACACAATATGTGACCTATATACTGTAATCATAACACAATATGTGATCTATATACTGTAATCATAAAACAATATGTGATCTATATACTGTAATCATAAAACAATGTGATCTATATACTGTAATCATAACACAATATGTGATCTATATACTGTAATCATAACAAAATATGTGACCTATATACTGTAATCATAACACAATATGTGATCTATATACTGTAATCATAAAACAATATGTGATCTATATACTGTAATCATAAAACAATATGTGATCTATATACTGTAATCATAACACAATATGTGATCTATATACTGTAATCATAACACAATATGTGATCTATATACTGTAATCATAAAACAATATGTGATCTATATACTGTAATCATAACACAATATGTGATCTATATACTGTAATCATAAAACAATGTGATCTATATACTGTAATCATAACACAATATGTGATCTATATACTGTAATCATAACACAATATGTGACATATACTGTAATCATACAATATACTTTTCCTATATACTATAATCATACCAACACATGTCCCTTTAAACTGTAATCATATCACATCCTGTCCCTATATACTGTAATCATAACAAAATATGTGACCTATATACTGTAATCATAACACAATATGTGATCTATATACTGTAATCATAACACAATATGTGATCTATATACTGTAATCATAACACAATATGTGATCTATATACTGTAATCATAACACAATATGTGACCTATATACTGTAATCATAAAACAATATGTGACCTATATACTGTAATCATAACACAATATGTGATCTATATACTGTAATCATACAATATACTTTTCCTATATACTGTAATCATACCAACACCTGTCCCTTTAAACTGTAATCATATCACATCCTGTCCCTATATACTGTAATAATAACTCCACCTGTCCTTATACACTGTAATAATACCACATCCTGTCCCTATAAACTGTAATCATACAACATACTTTCCCTATACACTTAATCATTCCAACACCTGTCCATATAATAATAATATAATATATGCCATTTAGCAGACGCTTTTATCCAAAGCGACTTACAGTCATGTGTGCATACTGTAATCATACCAAAACCTGTCCCTATACACTGTATTCCTACCACTACCCGTCCCTATATACGGTAATCATACCAACACATGTCCCTATATACTGTAATCATACCACTACCCGTCCCTATATACAGTAATCATACCAACACCTGTCCCTATATACTGTAATAATAACACTACCCGTCCCTATATACAGTAATCATACCAACACCTGTCCCTATACACTGTAATAATACCACTACCCGTACTTATATACTGTAATCATACCAACACCTGTCCCTATACAATGTAATCATACCCCTACCCGTCCCTATATACGGTAATCATAACAACACCTGTACATATATACTGTAAATATACCTACACCTGAACCTATATACTGTAATTATACAAACACCTGTCCCTATATACTGTAAATATACCAACACCTGCCCCTATACACTGTAATAATACCACTACCCGTACTTATATACTGTAATCATACCAACACATGTCCCTATATACTGTAATCATAACAACACCTGTACATATATACTGTAAATATACCTACACCTGAACCTATATACTGTAATTATACCAACATCTGTCCCTATACACTGTATTCATACCACTACCCATCCCTATATACAGTAATCATACCAACACCTGTCCCTATATACTGTAATAATACCACTACCCGTCCTTATATACTGTAATCATACCAACACCTGTCCCTTTAAACTGTAATCATATCACATCCTGTCCCTATATACTGTAATCATAACAAAATATGTGACCTATATACTGTAATCATAACACAATATGTGATCTATATACTGTAATCATAAAACAATATGTGATCTATATACTGTAATCATAAAACAATATGTGATCTATATACTGTAATCATAACACAATATGTGATCTATATACTGTAATCATAAAACAATATGTGATCTATATACTGTAATCATAAAACAATATGTGATCTATATACTGTAATCATAACACAATATGTGATCTATATACTGTAATCATAAAACAATGTGATCTATATACTGTAATCATAACACAATATGTGATCTATATACTGTAATCATAACACAATATGTGACATATACTGTAATCATACAATATACTTTTCCTATATACTATAATCATACCAACACATGTCCCTTTAAACTGTAATCATATCACATCCTGTCCCTATATACTGTAATCATAACAAAATATGTGACCTATATACTGTAATCATAACACAATATGTGATCTATATACTGTAATCATAACACAATATGTGATCTATATACTGTAATCATAACACAATATGTGATCTATATACTGTAATCATAACACAATATGTGATCTATATACTGTAATCATAACACAATATGTGACCTATATACTGTAATCATAAAACAATATGTGACCTATATACTGTAATCATAACACAATATGTGATCTATATACTGTAATCATACAATATACTTTTCCTATATACTGTAATCATACCAACACCTGTCCCTTTAAACTGTAATCATATCACATCCTGTCCCTATATACTGTAATAATAACTCCACCTGTCCTTATACACTGTAATAATACCACATCCTGTCCCTATAAACTGTAATCATACAACATACTTTCCCTATACACTTAATCATTCCAACACCTGTCCATATAATAATAATATAATATATGCCATTTAGCAGACGCTTTTATCCAAAGCGACTTACAGTCATGTGTGCATACTGTAATCATACCAAAACCTGTCCCTATACACTGTATTCCTACCACTACCCGTCCCTATATACGGTAATCATACCAACACATGTCCCTATATACTGTAATCATACCACTACCCGTCCCTATATACAGTAATCATACCAACACCTGTCCCTATATACTGTAATAATAACACTACCCGTCCCTATATACAGTAATCATACCAACACCTGTCCCTATACACTGTAATAATACCACTACCCGTACTTATATACTGTAATCATACCAACACCTGTCCCTATACAATGTAATCATACCCCTACCCGTCCCTATATACGGTAATCATAACAACACCTGTACATATATACTGTAAATATACCTACACCTGAACCTATATACTGTAATTATACAAACACCTGTCCCTATATACTGTAAATATACCAACACCTGCCCCTATACACTGTAATAATACCACTACCCGTACTTATATACTGTAATCATACCAACACATGTCCCTATATACTGTAATCATAACAACACCTGTACATATATACTGTAAATATACCTACACCTGAACCTATATACTGTAATTATACCAACATCTGTCCCTATACACTGTATTCATACCACTACCCATCCCTATATACAGTAATCATACCAACACCTGTCCCTATATACTGTAATAATACCACTACCCGTCCTTATATACTGTAATCATACCAACACCTGTCCCTATACACTGTAATAATACCACTACCCGTCCTTATATACAGTAATCATACCAACACCTGTCTCTATACACTGTAATAATACCACTACCCGTCCTTATATACTGTAATCATACCAACACCTGTTCATATATACTGTAATTAAACCAACACCTGTCCATATACACTGTAATAATACCACTGCCCGTCCCTATATACAGTAATCATACCAACACCTGTTCATATATACTGTAATTATACCAACACCTGTACATATTGTGACGGCCCTGAATTTTTCTGAACCGTCTCAGTGCAGCTCCTTCCAATAGGGCGCTTTCCCTTTAATTCCCAATTAAATAGCCAGCATCAGCTGCACGAAAGTGGGGTTGTGATGGAGACGTGCATGAGGATGTGTTCAACCCTCAGTTCCGTTTGTTTTGTTGCCGTTAAACGTGTGTTTTGTAGCTTAAGAGAGTTTACCCAGGATCGGATCCACTCTTTGCGTCCCTGGACTACACCTCTCCGTTCTTCGTGGCCTTTCTCCGCTGGAGATCTATTGGCGGATTGGATTGTCTGACTGACCGACTGACTACCACCTTTTTGTATACGGTATTTAATTTGTTTGGATGTGATGTATACTGTGATTTGTGTAGTTAGTGGTAGTTGAGGACTTAATTAAGAGTTGATCCGCTTTAAGGTTCTGTGGTAAAGTAATTGTTATATTGATTGTATGTTTAATACTGGGTTTACGCTACACGGAATGAACGGACAAACATCGCGTGACAAAAGTCACTTGAGTTCACTGAACTCCTTTACCGGGCTGGACTCTTTAGGCCCGAGGTACAGGACATTTCTGGAGGAACCAGAACTCATTGTGATATTATTATATGTGTGTGTGTAATCATTGTTGTTGCTAATACAACCCACGCAACAGAATATAGTTGTTTTTGAAGTTCTTTTCAATGTTTTAAGGGTTTATGAAAAGTTTATTTCCCTCCTGACTTTTACATACGTCCTTTGTATTGGTGTAGACTTGACGGACCAGATGGGACTCATTCCCACCCAAACTAAAAGGAGAAACCAATGTTTTCTCTGGTAGGCACAACCTACCTGGCACCCCTATAAATAATAACCTCAAGTCAAAACCGTTACATAAAAAATGGCACCCCAGATGGGACAGCTCAACATTGAGAACTAACCAAAGCAAATATTTTGTGTGGAATTAAAACAATGGATTCACCCCAAGATAATGTGCTCATCCATGTCATACCTGTCAATGGGAATACACACTGCCATTCTGACCATCAAGCTGACAATACAAATCATAATGTGAATGGAGATAATGGAGTTGATTTGGGCCAGAGCCCTGGGAATCTGAATGCTCGGCCTGAGCCACAGGCCACAGGAGGTCTAACCAGTTACTCACTTATTGACATGGATCTGTGTGGAAGTACTGAGCTAGTCCTCCCTCTGACACCCAACCTTCCTCCATTGTCTGGTTTATCTCCAGAGGTTGTAGTCTTACAACTTCAAGGTGACATCCTTGATATTCGTCGGACTCAACAACATCTCCAAACTCTTATCCACCATAAATTCAAATGTCTGAGGGAAGAGCAACAACAGAGTGCCATGGAATTCAGAAACTCACTGAGCACTCTAACCCACACGCTGACAGAGCTCAGTGAGAGTGGAAGACGGGAAATGACTGGTGCCATGGACAGGCAGTTTGACTACCAACGAAACCAACTCACTGCCACTCTCCAATGGCGCCTGCAACATCACCACACTGAGGTCCTCAAGGACGTTAATTCTGTTTTTTCTCCCATGGTTAACACTGTAGACCACTTGCAGACAGAGCTCTCTAATTGTGTTAAAATGTTGGATGACGTGTCTGTGGACATGGCCTCCATTAGGCACAACTCCTTACACAGAGTTTCCCTGGTGTCCACTTCAGTTCAGACCACTGAGGGCCAAGCTGGCACCTCTGAACAGCCAAGACCAGGCCATGCTGCAGCCACCCCTTGCAGGATGCAATCCACCATGCATCCTGGTGTTCATTTTCATTGTCCGATAACGCCCTCCCCCTCTACTTCCTCAATCCCTCCTAGCTCGTTTGTTCATGGTGATTTGAGTAGACGTCATGTGGGGGCGATGCCCATTAAATTGCAATTTCCCACCTTTGGGAAAAAGATGACAGTCCTGATCCGCTAATGTATCTAGAAAGATGTCGTGACTTTCTTGCCCTCAATCCCCTGGCTGACGAAGAACTCCTTGCCACATTGAGGAATGTGTTGCATGGGACAGCTCGAGACTGGTGGGATGTGGCACGTCTCACCACTACCTCCTGGGCTGACTTTGAGGCCAAGTTTTCCTCTGCATTTCTATCTGAGGACTACACAGATGAATTGGCAGACAGAGTCAGAAATCGAGTACAAGGAGAGAAAGAGAGTATCCGTGACTTTGCATACGGTTACCACTCCCTGTGCAGAAGGTGGAAACCTGGCATTGAGGAGGAAGAGGTCATTAAATTGATCTTGAAGAACATCAACCCACTACTAGCCAGTCAACTCCGAGAACGAGTCACCACTGTCGATGGACTGGTTCGCTTGGGACAGCAGTTTGAGAAGGACAGAGAATGCCAACAGCAATATGACCAGAGAAAGAAACAGACACCCAAACAGTTACCCAAGACAGACCATCAACAACAGCCAGAGTCTCCAGCCAAGACCCCTCTCATGTTTTGTTGGAGATGTAGCCAAAAGGGACATTCTTCAGCTACATGTCCAAGACCGTATCAAGTAAACCCTTCCAGAAACCACAAATCACAACAGGCCAACACAACAGGCCAACACACCTAACTCTCTTCGCAGCAATGACCATCCTTCTCTGGGTGCTTTAACCAGAGCTGAAACCCCAAGAGTCACTGCCTACGCCCCCATCGACATCCCCTTCCTTTCAGTTAATACCGCACCAACTGGTGTTACCCCTGTCCATAGGCCCATGGACAGGAAGAGCCATCTTGGATACCGGGTCATCCTACACACTGCTCAATGAGAAACTGTGGAAGGAGGTTAACGGTCCACAATACAACTTGAAGCCGTGGACAGAAGGTCCACTCTATCTGGCTGATGGTGAGGCTAGACGACCACTTGGATGGAGTGAGGTAGAGTTCCGCCTGTGTAACCGCTCCTATATGATTCCTTCTGTTATCCTACAAACCAGGAACCTTGCTTTTCCTGTCGTGTTGGGAATTGATTTCATGTACTTCAGTGGTGTCCAGATTGATATCGCACACAATTGCTACTGGTTTCCATACAATCCGAGCGAGAAGCATTTCTTCCAATCAGAAGCTATGAAGTTACATGATTGGGGTTCAAATGTGGCAGTCTTCTCTGCCATTGCTCCGGTACCACTAACCCTCGATAATCCTTCTGACGATCTCCTTTTACAGGCTGTGAGAAGTTTACCCAGGATCGGATCCACTCTTTGCGTCCCTGGACTACACCTCTCCGTTCTTCGTGGCCTTTCTCCGCTGGAGATCTATTGGCGGATTGGATTGTCTGACTGACCGACTGACTACCACCTTTTTGTATACGGTATTTCATTTGTTTGGATGTGATGTATACTGTGATTTGTGTAGTTAGTGGTAGTTGAGGACTTAATTAAGAGTTGATCCGCTTTAAGGTTCTGTGGTAAAGTAATTGTTATATTGATTGTATGTTTAATACTGGGTTTACGCTACACGGAATGAACGGACAAACATCGCGTGACAAAAGTCACTTGAGTTCACTGAACTCCTTTACCGGGCTGGACTCTTTAGGCCCGAGGTACAGGACATTTCTGGAGGAACCAGAACTCATTGTGATATTATTATATGTGTGTGTGTAATCATTGTTGTTGCTAATACAACCCACGCAACAGAATATAGTTGTTTTTGAAGTTCTTTTCAATGTTTTAAGGGTTTATGAAAAGTTTATTTCCCTCCTGACTTTTACATACGTCCTTTGTATTGGTGTAGACTTGACGGACCAGATGGGACTCATTCCCACCCAAACTAAAAGGAGAAACCAATGTTTTCTCTGGTAGGCACAACCTACCTGGCACCCCTATAAATAATAACCTCAAGTCAAAACCGTTACAATATATACTGTAATTATACCAACACCTGTCCCTATATACGGTAATCATACCACTACCCGTCCCTATATACAGTAATCATACCACTACACGTCCCTATAAACAGTAATTATACCACACCTGTCCCTATATACTGTAAACACACCAAAACCTGGCCCTATACACTGTATTCATACCACTACACGTCCCTATAAACAGTAATCATACCAACACCTGCCCCTATATACTGTAATTATACCAACACCTGTCCCTATATACTGTAATCATACCACTACCCGTCTCTATATACAGTAATCATACCAACACCTGTCCCTATACACTGTAATAATACCACTACCCGTCCCTATATACAGTAATCATACCAACACCTGTCCCTATACACTGTAATAATACCACTACCCGTCCCGATATACAGTAATCATACCAACACCTGCCCCTAAATACTGTAATTATACCAACACCTGTCCCTATACACTGTAATAATACCAATACCCGTCCCTATATACTTTAATCATACCACTACCCGTCCCTATATACAGAATCAAACCAGAATCATTCTCTCCAAAACTCTTGAACGTGCCGTCCTTGCCCAGCTCTCCCGCTATCTCTCTCAGAATGACCTTCTTGATCCAAATCAGTCAGGTTTCAAGACTAGTCATTCAACTGAGACTGCTCTTCTCTGTATCACGGAGGCGCTCCGCACTGCTAAAGCTAACTCTCTCTCCTCTGCTCTCATCCTTCTAGACCTATCGGCTGCCTTCGATACTGTGAACCATCAGATCCTCCTCTCCACCCTCTCCGAGTTGGGCATCTCCGGCGCGGCCCACGCTTGGATTGCGTCCTACCTGACAGGTCGCTCCTACCAGGTGGCGTGGCGAGAATCTGTCTCCTCACCACGCGCTCTCACCACTGGTGTCCCCCAGGGCTCTGTTCTAGGCCCTCTCCTATTCTCGCTATACACCAAGTCACTTGGCTCTGTCATAACCTCACATGGTCTCTCCTATCATTGCTATGCAGACGACACACAATTAATCTTCTCCTTTCCCCCTTCTGATGACCAGGTGGCGAATCACATCTCTGCATGTCTGGCAGACATATCAGTGTGGATGACGGATCACCACCTCAAGCTGAACCTCGGCAAGACGGAGCTGCTCTTCCTCCCGGGGAAGGACTGCCCGTTCCATGATCTCGCCATCACGGTTGACAACTCCATTGTGTCCTCCTCCCAGAGAGCTAAGAACCTTGGCGTGATCCTGGACAACACCCTGTCGTTCTCAACTAACATCAAGGCGGTGGCCCGTTCCTGTAGGTTCATGCTCTACAACATCCGCAGAGTACGACCCTGCCTCACACAGGAAGCGGCGCAGGTCCTAATCCAGGCACTTGTCATCTCCCGTCTGGATTACTGCAACTCGCTGTTGGCTGGGCTCCCTGCCTGTGCCATTAAACCCCTACAACTCATCCAGAACGCCGCAGCCCGTCTGGTGTTCAACCTTCCCAAGTTCTCTCACGTCACCCCGCTCCTCCGCTCTCTCCACTGGCTTCCAGTTGAAGCTCGCATCCGCTACAAGACCATGGTGCTTGCCTACGGAGCTGTGAGGGGAACGGCACCTCAGTACCTCCAGGCTCAGATCAGGCCCTACACCCAAACAAGGGCACTGCGTTCATCCACCTCTGGCCTGCTCGCCTCCCTACCACTGAGGAAGTACAGTTCCCGCTCAGCCCAGTCAAAACTGTTCGCTGCTCTGGCCCCCCAATGGTGGAACAAACTCCCTCACGACGCCAGGACAGCGGAGTCAATCACCACCTTCCGGAGACACCTGAAACCCCACCTCTTTAAGGAATACCTAGGATAGGATAAGTAATCCTTCTCACCCCCCTACCCCTAAAAGATTTAGATGCACTATTGTAAAGTGGCTGTTCCACTGGATGTCATAAGGTGAATGCACCAATTTGTAACTCGCTCTGGATAAGAGCGTCTGCTAAATGACTTAAATGTAATGTTAAATGTAATCATAACACTACCCGTCCCTATCTACAGTAATCATGCCAACACCTGTCCCTATACACTGTAATCATACCACTACCCGTCCCTATATACAGTAATCATACCAACACCTGTCCCTATATACTGTAATCATACCACTACCCGTCCCTATATACTGTAATTATACCAACATCAGTACATACATACTGTAATCATAACACTACCCGTCCTTATATACTGTAATCATACCCCTACCCGTCCCTATATACGGTGTTGAAAGGTGCCAAAGCACACAAACAAAAGGCCACCAAGGTGTCTGCATGGAGAGAGTATCCTCCATGAATGTGGAAGTGGTCTATTTATCCTTGGAGACACCTGGCCCAGGTGTTTCCCATGTAGCTGATGACCCTCCCAACTCCGCCCACCGGCATCCTAATAAGGAAACAAGAACAAAGAGAGAATACGGCAGACAGAGTGGGAGGGTCGTCACATTCCCCCATAAAACCGGGGACCAACAAGAACCCCGGAACAACATACCAGCCTCCCGCGTCCCAAATTGACACAGCCCCTGCGTCCCAAATTGACACAGCCTCCCGCGTCCCAAATTGACACAGCCTCCCGCGTCCCAAATTGACACAGCCTCCCGCGTCCCAAATTGACACAGCCTCCCGCGTCCCAAATTGACACAGCCTCCCGCGTCCCAAATTGACACAGCCTCCCGCGTCCCAAATTGACACAGCCTCCCGCGTCCCAAATTGACACAGCCTCCCGCGTCCCAAATTGACACAGCCTCCCGCGTCCCAAATTGATACAGCCTCCGCGTCCCAAATTGACACAGCCTCCCGCGTCCCAAATTGACACAGCCTCCCGCGTCCCAAATTGACACAGCCTCCCGCGTCCCAAATTGACACAGCCTCCCGCGTCCCAAATTGACACAGCCTCTGCGTCCCAAATTGACACAGCCTCTGCGTCTTCCAACGATTCATAGCCACTTCCAACGATTCATAGTCACTTCCAACGAAACAGAATTTCAATCATTTCAATCATTTAACCTTGTAGTGTTCAGCGATCTTCAACAGCTGTTCTTTAGTACATAATACTAACAGTTCCTCTGATGGAAAGCGAATGAACTTGTGTACATGAGACACCATAGTCATAAGTAAATAATCTTGCTCAACTCCTCTGCTGAGCACATCAGACCACAACCAGAGAAATGACTATCAAGCTGAGCACCACAGAAGAGAGATGAGATACGGAGCTTCCCCAAAACCTACAATAACTCAACCCTAGTCTTCGTGCAGATTTGCGGTGGGTATTTACACACTGTAGCCCGCTGGCAAGGAAATAGAACTCCCCAGCATGCTGGCAAATTCCACCAAGCCACGGATGTGCCCCCGAGACAACTGCTCAGTCCACAGACACCACACAAAAATAACAAACATTTAACCATGCCCAACATGTCCAAAATTGAAACACGTCGCTAAGCCTATCAGGGGAAAAAGGCTACAGCTCCGGGTAGCAAGTTCCACTACCCTACACAAATCTCCTACCAAGGTACACAGCCGATTTACTCACCTCCTCAGACTGACTTCCCAACAGAGAGTAGAACAAGTTTCCAGGCTAAGCAAGGCCTGGAAACTAACCATTATACTCTCTCCAACGCAGCACACAAACCAAAACAACAAAGGCAGCCAATACTGGGCCGATCACACTCAAACACAATATTCAAACCAAACACGTACCTCCACGGTCTCCCAAACCAATAGTTCAAAGATCCCCACTTGTCACGAACCGGCTCAAAGCCCGTAACAAAGGGAGACAACGTGGAGATAAGGAGTAGCAAAATATATATTTATTAACTAAAGCAACTAAGAAAAATATACAATGGTGTGTGTAATCAGTAATGTAAGTGAGTGTTTTGCACAACACAGTCTACAAAGGTGTCTGCATGGAGAGAGTATCCTCCATGAATGTGGAAGAGGTCTATTTATCCTGGGAGACACCTGGCCCAGGTGTTTCCCATGTAGCTGACGACCCTCCCAACTCCGCCCACCGGCATCCTAATAAGGAAACAAGAACAAAGAGAGAATACGGCAGACAGAGTGGGAGGGTCGTCACATTCCCCCCCATAAAACCGGGGACCAACAAGAACCCCGGAACAACATACCAGCCTCCCGCGTCCCAAATTGACACAGCCCCTGCGTCCCAAATTGACACAGCCTCCCGCGTCCCAAATTGACACAGCCTCCCGCGTCCCAAATTGACACAGCCCCTGCGTCCCAAACCAAACCAACACCAGTACATACATACTGTAATCATAACACTACCCGTCCCTATATACAGTAATCATACCAATACCTGTCCCTATACACTGTAATAAAACCACTACCCGTCCCTATATACTGTAATCATACCAACACCTGTCCCTATATACTGTATTCATACCACTACCCGTCCCTATATACTGTAATCATACCACCACCTGTTTCTGTATATTGTAATCATGCCATTACCTGTACCTATATACTGTAATCATACCACTCCTGTCCCTATATACTGTAATCATACCACTCCTGTCCCTATATTCTGTAATAATACCACCACCTGTCTCTCTATATTGTAATTATGCCACCACCTGTCTCTGTATATTGTAATCATGCCATTACCTGTACCTATATACTAATATCATACCTGACCATAGTTTGCTTTGTATGTTTCTATGTTTTGGTTGGTCAGGGTGTGAGCTGAGTGGACATTCTATGTTACATGTCTAGTTTGTCTAGTTCTATGTTTGGCCTGATATGGTTCTCAATCAGAGGCAGGTGTTCGTCATTGTCTCTGATTGGGAACCATATTTAGGTAGCCTGTTTGGTGTTGGGTTTTGTGGGTGATTGTCCTTGTTACCGTCTCTGTGTTACTTTGCACCAGTATTAGGCTGTTTCGGTTTTCGTTTATTGTTTTTGTATTTGATTCGATTCGTGTTTACTTTGTTTCATTAAACATGGATCGCAATAGCCATGCTGCATTTTGGTCTGACTCTCCTTCACATACAGAAAACTGTTACAATACCACTCCTGTCCCTATATACTGCAATCATACCACCATTGACTGCTGCTTTTCAATATACTGTAGCTGAACCATAGTACTTTTCTGTACATTATTTATCAATTTTCAACTTCACAAGTCTATCTAGGCTCCGCAAGATGCTGGTGTGGTATGTAATGGTTGAGGGAAAAGCCAGTGTTTCCTAGGGAGGGTATGATTTCAATTCCAGTGTGTGTTGGAAAGCACTATATTTATGATATTCAATATATAGTGTACATCGCAGCTCAGGAAAGTAGTGCATTCAAAATGCTCTCACATTCACAATCACAAGCAACCATCAGAGTTATACTGATTTTTCTCCCCCACACATGTGCTAGTTTCTACATGACCTGCATTCTGAGGTTATCCACTCCACTCCCCCACCCCCACATACACACACATCCACCCCTCCAACATCAGAGTTTGTTGAAAGGGATTTTCTCACTCTCTCTCATCTCTTTCCCCCTCCCTCTCATTCATAGAACTGTGTTAATAGTGCTCTTCTCTAATACCTTTGCATGCATTTTCTACTCCTTCACAGCAGCGGTACCTGATGTCTGTTTGATGTAGAGGGGAATGAGCGGAGGGGGAGGGGCACGCGTTAAAACAAGAACAGAGGCCCAGGGAGATGGCTGGGGAAGCGAGGATGGAGATGGGTGGATGGAGGGATGGAAGGGAGATATGGGGTAGTGGAGTAGTAGTCCATAGAGACTAGCGCTTCGATCAATACCGATGCAAGATCTGCATTATTTAGACAGGGATTCTGTGTGTGTGTGTCTGAATCCCCTGACAGGTAAGATCTGATCTGATCGGCTTATGTGTATAGTCCATTCCAGCCATGGGTGAGAGAGGAGTGATACAGCACACACAAACACACACACACAAACTTCATATATCTAAAGAGCAGGGTGGAAGGCCTTTGAAGGTAGCCTTAACATTCCTGCCCATACTTCATCTCTGACTGGTCTTCTCTGGGCCAAGAGGAATAACAATATCCAAGACCTGAGTGTATTTGTGTGTGTGTGTGTACATGTGTGTGTAGACGAAGCAGATGTTTGCATGGTTCAGCCAAATATCTCTGTGGAATTGTTAAGCTAAGCATTCCATGTGGGGGTGTCGAGGGATCAGTTCTGCTACAAAGTACAAGGTGTCTGGGTGGAGAGAGAGCGACGGAGAAAGATAGAGACAGAGAGAGAGATATAGTAGAGAGAGAAGAGAACTAGAGAGAGAAAGATCTTAAGTGATTAATATACACAATTTGTTATACTGCTGAGATATGCACTTCACAAACATCTGTCAGAAAATGATTGACTGATCGCCATTGCTAAAGCAAGTGAAATACATAAAAATCAAAAGTGAAATAAACAATACAAAAAATATCTGTAAACATTACACTCATAAAAGTTCCAAAATAATAAAGACATTTCAAATGTCATATTATGTGCAAATGGTTAAAGTAAAAAAGGGAAAATAAATAAACATAACTATGGGTTGTATTTAAAATGGTGTTTGTTCTTCTCTGGTTGCCCTTTTCTTTTGGCAACAGGTCACAAATCTTGCTGCTGTGATAGCACACTGTGGTATTTAAAAATGTGGTTTGTTTTTTAATTCTTTGTGGGTCTGTGTAATCTGAAGGAAATATTTGTTTCTAATATGGTCATACATTTGGCAGGAGGTTAGTAAGTGCAGCTCAAGTTCACCTAATTGTGTGGGCCGTGTGCACATAGCCTGTCTTCTCTTGAGAGCCAGGTCTGCCTACGGCGGCCTTTTTCAATAGCAAGGCTATGCTCACTGTCTCTGCACATAGTCAAAGCTTTCCTTAATTTTGGTCAGTCACAGTGGTTAGGTATTCTGCTGCTGTGTACTCTCTGTTTAGGGCCAAGTAGTGATCTAGTTTGCTCTGTTTTTTGTTCATTCTTTCCAATGTGTCAAGTAATTATATTTTTGTTTTCCCATGATTTGGTTGGGTCTAATTGTGTTGCTGTCCTGGGTCTCTGTGGGGTCTGTTCGTGTTTGCGAACAGAGCCCCAGGACCAGCTTGCTTAGGGAACTCTTCTCCAGGTTCATCTCTCTGTAGGTTGTAGATAATTAGCGGGAATTGGCCTAATTTGTTCTGCTTGCATTATTTGGTGTTTTACATTGTGCACTAGGGATATTTTTGCAGAATTCTGCATGGAGTGTCTCAGTTTGGTGTTTGTCCCATTTTGTGAATTCTTGGTTGGTGAGCAGACCCCAGGCCTCACAACCATAAAGAGTTTACACAGATCCTAATTGGTATGTCAAGTTCTATGTTCCCTTTGATGGCATAGCCTTGTCTCTCAGATCGTTCACAGCTTTGTGGAAGTTACCTGTGGCGCTGATGTTATTTTATTTTTTATTTTTTTATTTTACCTTTATTTAACCAGGCAACAAATTCTTATTTTCAATGACGGCCTAGGAACAGTGGGTTAACTGCCTGTTCAGGGGCAGAACGACAGATTTGTACCTTGTCAGCTCAGGGGTTTGAACTTGCAACCTTCCGGTGACTAGTCCAACGCTCTAACCACTAGGCTACCCTGCCGAGGTATGTATAGTTTTTTGTGTTGTAGGGCAATGGTGTCTGGTATTTGTGGTCCTGGCGACTGGACCTTTTTTGGAACACCATTATTTTGGTCTTACCGAGATTTACTGTCAGGGCCCAGGTCTGACATAATATCTATGTGCTGCTGTAGGTTGGGGACAGAAGCACCAGATCATCAGCAAACAGTAAACATTTGACATCAGTAGGGTGAGGCCTGGTGTGTTTTTTCCCCTCCCTCCCTCCCTCCCTCCTCACTCACTCACTCACTCACTCACTCACTCACTCACTCACTCACTCACTCACTCACTCACTCACTCACTCACTCACTCACTCACTCACTCCCTGCCTCCCTCCCTCAGCAGGGCTCTGTTCAACTGTGATCCAGAGCTCTCCAGTTCTCTTCCCTCTCATCCCTCTATTCTCCTCCACTTCTTCCATAGTAGAACCTTTCTGTGCTCCTGTTCAGATTAAGTATCGGTTAAATGGACCGCCCACATGTCCCTTATTTACCTGATATACACCAGTCCAGTACACTGCCTTCAGTATGTTCTACGGGCGCCGAAGACATGGATGTCGATTATGGCAGCCTCCCGCACCTCTCTGATTCAGAGGGGTTGGGTTAAATGCGGAAGACACATTTCAGTTGAAGGCATGCAGTCTCCCCTTTCCCTTTCCTTTCTCTTGGCGCTGTACTGCAGGATGTAGCATTAAAGTAGTGATGTGCTACGCCACATTACAGACACACACGACTGGTGTTCTTGAGATCCTGAGCCTCCAGCTCCTCAACTATTGATGGGCTTGGGGCCGTCCTAACCTGTACAAGCCTCTCCTATCGTTATTCTTCTTCTTCCTCTCTTCTGCTCTCCTATCCTGGCCTCCTCCTCTCCCACCCCCTTCTCTCCTCTCCTAGCCTCACCTAGCCTCCTCTCCTACCGTCTCCTAGCCTCCTCCTCTTCTCTCCAATCCCCCTCCCTCTCCTCTCCTAGCCTCCTCCTCTCCTCTCCTTACCCTCCTAGGCTCTTCATCCCTCTCTGCGCCAACCCAGCCTGCTCACACAGATAGGCACGCTAATAACACAACCAGTTAGCTGCACAATACACCAACAACACAGCAAGCTACATAACACTTCACAGCCCTGTATTTCTGCCCTGTATTTCTGCTGCAAACCATTAAGACTAAGACCACAGCACATATAGAATACAATGAGCTGCATTACACACTAACTTAACAAAGATTGAGAACACCACACATAAAAAGAAAAGCTTGTATATTCCAGTGCAACCGTTTACATTTTGTCTGAGTTGGTTAGGAGCCTGTTCCCATGCCAAGCAGTGTGTGTTTCTATTTTCCACTCACCTCTACTGGCCTAAGTATGCTCTGTTAATATTTCACTCTGTTTCCCACAGTCACAGTGTGGGGCTTTTGTCCCAATTTAATAGTGAATGCCTGTTAAAATTGTTAAATGGCTGACGTTTTACATGCCCGTAATCAATTGTGCTATTTTTTATTTTTTTTTGCAATGTTTGTAACTTGTTTTTTAACTTGTTTTGTACCTAATGTTGCTGTTACTGTCTCTTATGACCAGAAATAACTTCTGGACATCAGAACTGGGATTACTCACCACAGACTGGAAGAAGCTTTTTCCTTTAGCGAGTCAGACGAGAAAGATATACTGCTCTCCGGGTAACAGTCTCAGATCCTTGCCATCAATTCTACTTGCTAACACGCAATCACTGGAAAATAAAATGGATGACCTACGATTATGATTATTCTACAAACGGGACATGAAGAACTCTAGACCACCTTTACTCCACACACAGAGATGCATACAAAGCTCATCCAAACATAATTCTATCCTTCTGATTCTTCCTTACAAGCAAAAACTAAAGCAGGAAGTACCAGTGACTCGCTCAATACAGAAGTGGTCAGATGCGTGGATGCTACGATACAGGATTGTTTTGCTAGCACAGACTGGAATATGTTCCAGAATTCATCCATATAGGCATTGAGGAGTAAACCACCTCAGATATCGGCCTCATCAATAGGTGCATTGATGACGTCATCCCCACAGTGACCGTACGTACTGTGACGGCCCAGAATTTCTGAACCGTCTCAGTGCAGCTCCTTCCAATAGGACGCTTTCCCTTTAATTCCCAATTAAATAGCCAGCATCAGCTGCGCAAAAGTGGGGTTGTGATGGAGACGTGCATGAGGATGTGTTCAACCCTCAGTTCCGAAGCTTCTCTATTCCGTTTGTTTTGTTGCCGTTAAACGTGTGTTTTGTAGCCTAAGAGAGTTTACCCAGGATCGGATCCACTCTTTGCGTCCCTGGACTACACCTCTCCGTTCTTCGTGGCCTTTCTCCGCTGGAGATCTATTGGCGGATTGGATTGTCTGACTGACCGACTGACTACCACCTTTTTGTATACGGTATTTCATTTGTTTGGATGTGATGTATACTGTGATTTATGTAGTTAGTTGTAGTTGAGGACTTAATTAAGAGTTGATCCGCTTTAAAGTTCTGTGGTAAAGTAATTGTTATATTGATTGTATGTTTAGTACTGGGTTTACGCTACACTGAATGAACGGACAAACATCGCGTGACAAAAGTCACTTGAGTTCACTGAACTCCTTTACCTTGCTGGACTCTTTTTAGGCCCGAGGTACAGGACATTTCTGGAGGAAACAGAACTCATTGTGTTATATTATATGTGTGCGTAATCCTTGATGTTGTTAATACAACCCACGCAAAAGAATATAGTTGTTTTGGAAGTTCTTTCCAATGTTTTAAGGGTTTATGAAAAGTTTATTTCCATCCTGACTTTTACATGAGTCCTTTGTATTGGTGTAGACTTGACGGACCAGATGGGACTCATTCCCACCCAAACTAAAAGGAGAAACCAATGTTTTCTCTGGTAGGCACCACCTACCTGGCACCCCTATAAATAATAACCTCAAGTCAAAACCGTTACAGTACATATCCCAACCAGAAGCCACTGATTACGGGCAACATCCGCATAGAGCTAAAGGCTAGAGCTGCCGCTTTCAAGGAGCGGGACACTAATCCGGACGCCTATAAGAAATTCCGGACGCCTATAAGAAATTCCGCTCTGCCCTCAGATGAACCATCAAACAAGCAAAGCGTCAATACAGAATTAAGATTGAGTCCTACGACACCGGCTCTGATGCTCGTCGGATGTGGCAGGGCTTGAAAACTATTATGGACTACAAAGAACGCACAAGAGCACCAGCTATTCTGGATGACTGTGATAATGCTCTCGGTAGCCGATGTGAGCAAGACCTTTAAACAAGTCAACATTCACAAAGCTGCGGGGCCAGAACGGGTACTCAAAGCATGCGCGGACCAACTGGCAAGTGTCTTCACTGACATTTTCAACCTCTCACTGACTGAGTCTGTAATACCTACATACAGTGGGGCAAAAAAGTATTTAGTCAGCCACCAATTGTGCAAGTTCTCCCACTTAAAAAGATGAGAGGCCTGTAATTTTCATCATAGGTACACTTCAACTATGACAAACAAAATGAGAAAAAATAATCCAGAAGATCGCATTGTAGGATTTTTAATGAATTTATTTGCAAATGATGGCGGAAAATAAGAATTTGGTCAATAACAAAAGTTTATCTCAATACTTTGTTATATACCCTTTGTTGGCAATGACATAGGTCAAACGTTTTCTGTAAGACTTCACAAGGTTTTCACACACTGTTGCTGGTATTTTGGCCCATTCCTCCATGCAGATCTCCTCTAGAGCAGTGATGTTTTGGGGCTGTTGCTGGGCAACGCGGACTTTCAACTCCCTCCAAAGATTTTCTATGGGGTTGAGATCTTAAATCACCCCTTAAAAAAGTGCTTGCTGGACCGTTTTTCGAAATTCTTTCGATTTTTATGTCAATTACACATGGTGTAAGAACTGTATGAATATACTTTTGTCCAATTTTATTATAATTATTTTTTATTTTATTTTACATGCGCATAAGGAACATGTTTTGTCCCATTTGCAATATGATTTCATAGGAAGTCAAAAGTCAAAAATGTCAAAAATGTCAAAATTTTGTAAAAAACTTCACACACCCTTAAAAAAGTGCTTTCTGGACCGTCTTTCGAAATTCTTTCGAAATTTGTGTCAATTACACACGTATAAGAACAGTATCAACATACTTTAGTCATATTTTATTATCATTATTATTATTTTTTTTAACTTGTGCATAAGGCATATGATTTGTCCATTTACAATATGATTTCATAGGAAGTCAAAAGTCGAAAATGTGAACTTAAAAAAAAAACCTATCACCCTTGTAAAAAAGTGCTTTCTGGACCGTTTTTCGAAATTGTTTCGATTTTATGTCAATTAATCATGTGTAAGAAATGTATGAATATGATTTTGTAAAATTTTATTATCATAATTTTTTTTTTACTTGTGCATAAGGAATATGATTTGTCCATTTGCAATATGTTTCAATGGGCATTTACCATAAGAAATTTGACATGCTCAAAAATCCTGCAGAAATGCAACATTGACTGGCCTGATGAACACAGGATGACCGGGCATTGATAGTTGTGTTGATTTCATCATGTCCATTTGTTTATGTTCTCTCACTTTTGCAAAGTCACTGTGCATTTGCAATATGGTTCAATGGGCATGTACCATCACAAATTTGTCATGCTATAAAAATCCTGCAGGAATGCGAAATTGACTGGCCTGATGAACTCAGGATGGCTGGGCAGTGATTCTAGTTCATCTCAATCGCTCGTTAGGGTTGATTTCAGAATGTCACTTTGGTGATGGTACCTCACTGTTTAAACATATTGCAAATGGACAAGAGTCACCAGCAAGTCACCGTCCATCAGTCAATTAGATATCATCCTGACACCTAACTGATACAAACTGACACCAAACCCACTTTTTCCAACTCGTTTAGTAGCCAACTATCATATACTTCAGAGCTGGCCCAAAATTCACAACGCCTTTGGTTCAAACCATAAAAAAACCATAAAACACGTAGTTACGTTCTAGCTGCGGGTCAATTTCTTATGTTATGTGTAGGCCTAGCTGAGGCGACCCCGAATCCCAAGTTTCGGCTCGATAGGTCATTTGGTGTCCGAGCAAAACCCTAATTGGTGCTGAAAATCCACTTTTTTCCATGCTATTGCAGCCCCTGTCTGTCTCTACGCACCCCAACACGTCCCTCCTTCCAAGTTGTGTGTGTGTGTGATTTAGTTTTCCTTTGAAATTTTATGGGAAAAATGACTGATTTACAGTTCATGGGGGTTGCCTAATCACACATATGAAGTTTTAGACAGATCTGACTTTTTTTAACCCTTCGAAATAGCCCCTGAGACACCAATTATGGCACTTCCGGTTGGCACAGGGAGCTATAAGTCAACACATATCCTCATTGGGGTATGCTTTTACAGGATCCTGAGTTTGAAGTCTTTACGTTAAGAATTGACTGATTTACACAGGGTTGAATGCACTATGTCTATCAAACTGCAGGCAGGGCATGGATATACACTTTTAGGGTGATTTTAACCACTTCCGGTTGGTCCAGGAAGCTTGGAATCGACACAGGTAGACCTCATAGTGTCCTGATGGACTGTCATCGAAGACAGGTTCATAAGGCATTCATAACCCACATAGGCCTCAGGTTGAATTTAGAGGAGCAGGCAATGTATTCCTATGGGGAGAGATGTCATTGTAATCTGTGAGATCAAAAAACCCTGTTTTACTGTTAAGGGTTAATGCTACACGGTCAAGGATAGGCTTGCACAGATCGGGAGGACCTTAGGAACGTACCTGAGGTCGAATTGTGCTTCTCACCCTAACAGTTCTCTCACTGTCACCCAAAAGCAAATGACGTTGTGGGGCAGGCTTCATTTTGGGCCTACTTTTCTAATGGTCGCTGCGCTTAGACCGAGCGAGCTACGGTCAAGCGGGGCATCTCGTTGAACTCGGCACAGCCTAGAGAATATGGAAATGCCATTGCAGGCTCTGTGTGTCTTTAAACACCGCACTTTGTCACTCCATCCTTGCTGTGTGTGTGTGTCTGTGTGTGTGTGAGAGAGAGATTTTCTTTGACATCTGTTGGGAGAAATGACTGACTTACAGTTTATGGGGGTTGCCTAATCACACATATGAAGTTTTGAAAAGATCTGACCTTTTTAACCCTTGGAAACTGCCACTATGACACCATTTAAGGCACTTCCGGTTGGCACAGGAAGCTATAAATAAACTCATATCCTGATTGGGGTATGCCTTTACAGAATCCTGAGTTTTAAGTCTTTATGTTAAGAACTGAGTTGTTTACGGAGGGTTTAGTGAGTGTGTGTTATTTCAGAAAATCATATAAAATCACAGAAATCTCACAGAGCTCCGCAGCACACATTAAAAAGATTTGTATGAACACCCTGCAACTGGATCTGTAACTGTTGAAGAAAAAACACCTATCTTTGAACATCACCAATCTGTCATTGTACGATTTCTCTTAAATGACGATAGATAAATGGCTGGTTCTTTTTTTATTGACACCGGAGGCTCCTTGACTTTGACGTGAAGTGGAAAAATAATTCCTCTATTTTCATTTTGGACCTTTAATCCCAGAGAAATTGCCATAACTCAAAAACCGTTGAGGCACAGACGCCATCTTGTTCGGGGCCAACTACCCATTATGCCAAACCTACGTTCACCAAGTTTCGGCTTCAAAAATATTTTCCGTTTTCGAGATAAGGCCCCGTCGTGATTCGTGATGTTTTGTCCAATCCCAATATGATTGCTTATGCCCTCTTGTGGGATTTTCCGGGACAGCGGAAAAATGACCAAAATTTGATTATTTTATAAAACGGAAACCGAATGTCCGACAAAGTTCCCGGTAGGTCCGGCCCTGCCGCTCGGCCCGACGCCGCCCGCAAAATTTACAAACGTTTTCGGACGTCTAGTAAGGGACCGTACATTTGCAATATGGACTTTCTCACTAACCATACAGCAAATGTCAAAATGTTCCCTTAAGGTATGGTAGGCTTTGTTACCTTGGTCCCAGCTCTCTGCAGGTCATTCACTAGGTCCCGCCGTGTGGTTCTGGGATTTTTGCTCACCGTTCTTGTGATCACTTTGACCCCACGGGGTGAGATCTTGCGTGGAGCCCCAGACCGAGGGAGATTATCAGTGGTCTTGTATGTCTTCCATTTCCTAATAATTGCTCCCACCGTTGATTTCTTCAAACCAAGTTGCTTACCTATTGCAGATTCAGTCTTCCCAGCCTGGTGCAGGTCTACAATTTTGTTTCTGGTGTCCTTTGACAGCTCTTTGGTCTTGGCCATAGTGGAGTTTGGAGTGTGACTGTTTGAGGTTGTGGACTGGTGTCTTTTATACTGATAACAAGTTCAAACAGGTGCCATTAATACAGGTAACGAGTGGAGTACAGAGGAGCCTCTTAAAGAAGAAGTTACAGGTCTGTGAGAGCCTGAAATCTTGCTTGTTTGTAGGTTACCAAATACTTATTTTCCACCATAATTTGCAAATAAATTCATAAAAAATCCTACAATGTGATTTTCTGGATTTGATCGTGGACTACAGGAAAAGGCAGGCAGAACAGGCCCCCATTAACATCCACGAGGCTGTAGTGGAGCAGGTCGAGAGTTTCAAGTTCCTTGGTGTCCACATCACCAACGATCTATCATGGTCTAAACACACCAAGACAGTTGTGAAGAGGGCACAGCAAAACATTTTTTCCCCTCAGGAGACTGAAAATATTTGGCAAAGGTCCCCAGATACAGCTGCACCATCGAGAGCATCCTGACCGGTTGCATCACCGCCTGGTATCGCAACTGCTCGCCATCTGACCGTAAGGCGCTATTGAGGGTAGTGCGTACGGCCCAGTACATCACTGGGGCCAAGCTTTCTGCCATCCAGGATGGTGTCAGAGGAAAGTCCATAAAATTGTCAGAGACTCCAGTCACCCAAGTCATAGACTGTTTTCTCTGCTACCGAACGGTAAGCGATACCAGAGCGCCAAGTCTAGGACCAAAAGACTCCTTAACAGCTTTTACCCCCAAGCCATAAGACTGCTGAACAATTAATCAAATAGCCAGTGGACTATTACATTGCCCCCCCCCTCCATTTGTTTTGTACACTGCTGCTACTCACTGTTTATATATATGCATAGTCACTTCACCCCTACCTACATGTACAAATTACCTCTAACCTGTACCAGCGCACACTGACTCGGTACCGGACCCCATGTATATAGACTCGTTATTGTTATGTTATTGTGTTACTTTATTTTGTATTTTTTTAAACTTTAGTCTACTTGGTAAATATTTTCTTAACTCTTCTTGAACTGCACTGTTGGTTAAAGGCTTGTATGTAAGCATTTCACGGTAAGGTCTACACTTGTTGTATTCGGCGCATGTGATAAATACAGTTTGATTTGATTTGAACAGATCAAGTGTTTTAGCACCTATTGAGCAGAGGATGTGTGTGTTGTGGTTAAGGGTCTTGTAAAAACCTCCTATCGTGTTACAACCGGGTTAGATGTGTGGATACACAGGAGGAAGCGATGTTTCAACTTTCATAAATGCAGAAGCGTCATGTACTGTACCTACAGCGGTGTTATGGAGATGCCAGTACTGTACTTATAGAGATTGGCTGCTTTTTGCAACAGCTGATGGACAACCACTGTAGAGTCTGGTTCCTTAGTTGATGCTGGAATTGTACAGGACAGTATGACGAGCATCTATGACGTTTTAATTTAGTATGACGTTTTAATTCAACCTTTATTATACAGTACCAGGTTGTCCCATTGAGGTAGTCGTAAAATGTTAATTTTCCCAGGGACACCCACTGGGAACTCCACTACTCTAAGTGTTGGTGGACAGTTCAAAGTGGGGTGTTCAAAGCCCTGTTCCAGCCTGTGACAGGATCACTGTAGGTGTGTCAGTTTGTCCATGTAGAGAACAGAGGTGTCACTGTTCTGTTCAGGCCTTACAGTCGGTCTGGATGGAAGGACATTTAACTACAGCAGTGGGAGTGAGACTAAACCCTGCCTCTACTACTGCCTTGTCGTGCACATAAATCACAGCTACACCCTCAGATGACTCTGCCTTCCTGTCCGGCAGCCAGATCTGGGTTCAAATATCAATGGAAATCTTTCAAATACTGCCAGGATTTGTTTTAGTCTGCCTGGCGTTCCATGCGGGTGGAGTTTTGGGACAATTTGATTCATTCCATTAAGCCAGGCAATCTCAATCACGCACAAATAAAGCATCTGCAATTATTTAAAATAGTATTTGAACCCAGGTCTTGTGGCAGTAAAACACTAATCCTGTGCCATGGTGTTACCTAAGACTGGTCTGAGATCATACCTCCCCAGCCCTGCCAACGCCTGTGTTGCTGTACACTTTACTGCACCAAAAGAAGACATTACCTATACAGACGGACTTTTAGGGTGCCGTTGGGTCCTATTCCTTCATTTCCCATGCAGAGGACCAGCCTCCTACTTAGCAGACTCTTACAGTAACACATTCATGTTCTGTCATTGTGTTGGAAAGATTTGGTCACTAAGATTTTCCACTGTTACTATTAGACCCAGGCGACCAAGGCTGCCTCCCACTCCCTCAATCCCTCAATCCCTCTTCCCTAGACCCAAAGACCTGCCTCCATCCTGGTCAGTATCCAGCTGGCCTGGGATAGGTCACCAACTAAAGTAATGGTACAAAGATATACAATCAATAGTAACATTTCTATTGAGAGTACAGCAGAATCTCAAATGCCATCACTGTGGAATTTCATTACAAACCAAACAAAATCTCAAGGCCTGCCCTAATTTCCAAATGGCTCCATGGTTGCATCCATGTTTCCTGGATTGAGGAAGACTGGATACAGATAGTTGGCCATCTGACCTATTTCCAACTGGCAGACAGACACACGTTCTCCAGCAAGGTCCAGGAAATTGAGTATGACCACGGGAGCGAAGTTTTGGTCTGTTGTCCATCTGTTTCCAGCGTCGGGGTGCCCCTACCCCCAGAGCTTCCTGAAATAGTTAAACCCACTCAGTCACCTGTGCACATCACCAGGGGAATGTGAGACAATCTATTTCCTCTAGGATGTGGGGAGAGAACTGGTCACTGGGTGGAGGGAGACCACAAGTTGCAACAGCTGGAGTAGAAAATCAATGCTGTGTGGAATATGTGTGTGCTTGCCTACCTGCCTGCATGTGTGTTTTCATGTGTATGTTCAGTCATGTGTACAGTATGTTCATACGGTGCCATGGTGGGGTGGTGGGGTCTTAGATCTATCATTCCATTGCGTAACTGTGCTGGCACCAGGCTGCCCTGCTGGCATCGCCATCTGCTGCTGTGGCAGAACCACATTACTGACAACACCTCAGCTTCTACAGGTCTTATAATACAGATAATACCATCTTCTACAGACCCTATCTACTCTTCACACATCTTATGTTTACCATTAGATTTCATGAGCATTATGAACGCGTGCGTCTGGAACCACAAAGGGAAAACTGACTTTGAATGTCTGGTGAATATCTGACAGTTGTTTCAGATCATTTTGAAGCATAAAAAGACTGGGGGTGTAACTTTCTGTTTTGAGGAGTGCTGACGCCTGCGTGAGTGACTGAGTGACCGAGGAACTGAGTGACTAAGGGTCTGAGTGACCCCTTCAACAGCAGTAGACAAAACACAGTTCTTTCACAGATATCCTGTTCCTCACATTGAATCTGGTTCCAAATCATGTGTGTGTGTGTGCAAATGCGTGTGTGCGTGCGTGCGTGTGTGCGTGTGTGTGTGTGACAACTCAATGGCTACTCTCTCTCAATACCTTAGATAGGCTTTGATAGTAAATCACCGCTGTTTGCTTTTAGCATTATTCATCAGATCATTAGACAGAGACTAAGACTTCCATCACAGCATGCTAATTACTAGTTCAAACTCCCGCTTCTATTTGAACACTAAAACGGTTTCAGCTCACTAGAGCTACGGCGTTCTACAAAAGCTACTCAGGACAAGCACTTGTGGGCTAAGCGTGAAACTTGACTTTGTGGATATGTCTCAAAGAATGAGGCTTAATAATGTGGCTCAAAGATGACTACTTTAAGTGGATGTGTTACACATGTTATTATTGGTACTGTAGTCCATCATACTACAGGCAACAGTTGCTGTGGGAATTGGGAAACGAGCAAGGTACAGGAGGAGGAGGAAAGGGGAGAACAATGTCTTGCCCATTGGGAGACAGACAGAAAATAGGAATCAGGGGAATATCCAGAATAGAATTCCACAATGATCTCTGTGCTCTCACTGCTAGATGTTTATGGGACATCATAAGACCATTCTGGTCTTATCCCCGAAGAAAACGAAGAGCTAATCTGCCACAGGTTGGCATTTTTGGGGATGAGTCGTGTACTGGAGGCAGCTCTGCAAGTGGTCGTAGCTGGCTATAAAGTCGTAAAATCTTGATTTTAAACCTAACCCTACCTTAATCACACTGCTTACCTTAATGCCTAACCCTAACATTAAAATAAGACCACAAATCTCATTTTAATTTTACGAATGTTTAAGATATTGCCAATTTTGACTTTGCAGCTGACCTTCCACCAATGTTTCAGCACTTTGTGCCTACCTCAGACAATTTCCCTGAACACACAAAAAATTCAATGACTCTTTCTCTCCGTTGGTTGGTGAGTGTCAGAAGGAGAGAGTTGAGCTCTCCTCATGATTAGGTCCATGTGTTCTACAAGCAGCAGACTGCAGACAGAGAGACGCAAGCTGAGAGAGATGGTAGGGTCAGATCAATTCCGTGTCAGACAGACAAGCACAGCATCTACGCTGAAGGTAGTGATTATAATGTATTCATAACCATAAAGCAAGGGTCTGCTGTGTTTAACAGGGAAGAGTTGTGTGTGTGCGTGCATGCGTGTTTATTGCCATAGCAAACAGCGTGGCCATAGAAAAAACCTCAAACCACTGAAACTTGCATCTCAGGAGGCTGCTGAGGGGAGAACGGCTCATAATAATGGCTAGAATGGAGTAGATGGAATGGTATCAACCACATGGAAACCATGTTTTTGATTGTTCAATACCATTCCATTTATTTACTTTGAGCCTGTCCTCCCCAATTAAGGTGCCACCAGCTGCCTGTGATACACATGTACACAGCAGTACAGACCATGCAAAGTGGAAGCAAAGGAGAGGGATGCCACCGCAAAGAACTCTTTCCTTCAGGAATCTCAGGAATCTCATAGCATAGCCAGGTCCCCATACTGGGGAAAGACCCAAACCTCAACGCTTTGAACACTCACTACAGTAGTATTTCTGCAAATATACTCAAAGTTAAACACACTCGTTGGCTTATTCACAAAGACACCACTAACAAACACACACAAGAACACACACAAGCACCTGTGCACACACACATAGTCGCACTAGCACGCACACTCAAACACATGAGCACACACACAAGCACAGCTGGCAGCTGTGGAGGAGCGCAATCAGTACACAGAAAAACCCTTGCAGTCCTCTAATATACCTCTTCTCTCCTCCTCTCCCCCCTCCCCCTTTCTCTCTGGTCTTCACCTCTCTCCCCTCTTTCTCTCTCGCTCTCGCTCTCCACTCCAATATCCCTTTCTCCTCTCCTCCCCTCCCCCCTCACTTTCCATCTCAAATCTGCTCCCATAGGACTTGCTCTAACGGGAAGTAGGAAGTTAATAATGAGGGACAAACCATGTGTCACAGTTTATAATGTCCTCCTGTCATTCTAATGCTTACACACACACACACACACACACACACACACACACACACACACACACACACACACACACACACACACACACACACACACACACACACACACACACACACACACACACACACACACACACACACACACACACACACACACACACCCCATGTCAAAATCACATATGTGTCTTAGAAAAATAGACATTGAGGTTTGATATCAATGGAAATGAAACGCAGGTTGATAGGCTGATAAAAACTGAAGTAAAGACAAAGACCGACAGAGAGAGAGAGAGAGAGAGAGAGAGAGAGAGAGAGAGAGAGAGAGAGAGACAGAGAGACAAAGAGAGACAGAGAGAGTGAGAGAGACAGAGAGAGAGAGAGAGAGAGAGAGAGAGAGAGAGAGAGAGAGAGAGAGAGAGAGAGAGAGAAAGAAAGAAAGAGACAGAGAGACAGAGCGAGAGAGAAAGAGGGAAGCAGCGCAGGACAGGCACTGGCATACCGGACACCCTCGCAGGCCCCGCAAGGCAGGAGGGGGCTGTGAGATCTGAGGGCCCATGTGCCTGTCAGCAATGTATATTTAATCCTTAAGAGTCTGTCAATCTAACCAACATAATACAATCTCCATAAAAATCTGTCAATTTAAGCTACAGATATCAAGCTACGACAGCACCAGTGCAACGAGTGGAGCTTACTCAGGTGTTCAAAAGCGCATATCAGACCGAGATCCTAATGCTTCTTCGGTAGTTCTTTATGAATTTTAGTTTAGAAAAATATCTCTCCACAGAAGCAACCATTACAGCAATGGTAAAAACATCTTCATTGCCGTAGCAACATCAGGAAAAGTGGGCAAAAGGGAGTGGTGCTTCAAATACAACAGATCTGCAAATGTCTTTAATTGAGCCTCTCATTCTCCTTAGTTGCTGGCCTCAAAACATCCCGGAAATATATTTACTGTATAGGAAGCTTTGGACACAAGTCGTCTGGATACTGGCCAGCCAATAAATGTATTTGCAAATTATGGTGGAAATTATGTGCACACACATGACCTCTGTCATTGCCAACAAAGGGTATATAACAAAGTATTGAGATACACTTTTGTTAAACTTTTGTTATTGACCAAATACTTATTTTCCACCATAATTTGCAAATAAATTCATAAAAAATCCTACAATGTGATTTTCTGGATTTTTTTTTCATTTTGTCTGTCATAGTTGAAGTGTACCTATGATGAAAATTACAGGCCTCTCTCATCTTTTTAAGTGGGAGAACTTGCACAATTGGTGGCTGACTAAATACTTTTTTGCCCCACTGTATAGTGTAAACTGCCTCTACCCTCCATTCTATTAGCGAATGTACAATCACTGGAGAACAAACTGGATAAGATCTGTTCAAGACTTTCCTATCAACGAGACCTGAAGAACTATAATATCCTATATTTCTGATCGTGGCTAAACAAGGACATGGATAATATACATCTGGCTGGTTTGTCTATGCATCGGCAGGGCAGAATGATAATTTGTATTTGTATTTATTATGGATCCCCATTAGCTGCACCCAAGGCAGCAGCTACTCTTCCTGGGGTGCAGCAACATTAAGGCGGTTATATACAATTAAAACATTTACATGACATTACATAACACTTTTCACAATGCAATAAAAGTGTGTGTTCTCAGGCCACTACTCTCCTACAACAAACAGTGTTTTCAATACAAAATAAATATGTACTTGTGTGGAGAGTGTGTGTTAGCAGGTGCACGAGTATGCATGTGTCTGTGCCTGTGTGTGTGTGTCTCTTCACAGTCCCCTCTGTTCCATAAGGTGTATTTTTAGCTGTTTTTTTAATTAGTTACCTGACGTGGTATAGAGTTCCATGTAGCAATGGCTCTATGTAGCACTGAAGCCTCCCATAGCCTGTTCTGGACTTGGGGATTGTGAAGAGACCGCTGGTGGCATGTCTTGTGAGCTATGCATGGGTGACCGAGCTATGTGCTAGTAGTTTTAACAAACTTTGCTGTGTGCTAGTAGTTTAAACAAACACCTTGCTGTGTGATAGTTGTTTAAAACTTCTTTGGGAAAGGGGGCAGTATTTGACGTCCGGATGAAAAGCGTGTCCAAAGTAAACTGCCTGCTACTCAGGCCCAGAAGCTAAGATATGCATATTATTAGTAGATTTGGATAGAAAACACTCTGAAGTTTCTAAAACTGTTTGAAACATGTCTGTGAGTATAACAGAACTTATTTGGCAGGCGAAGGCCGTGGACAAACCATTCAGAAACATTTTTATTTTATTTTAGGTCACTCACTTTTCAATGAGAATCCAGATTTCTAAGGGACCTTCTTGCAGTTCCTACCGCTTCCACTGGATGTCACCAGTCTTTAGAAATTGGTTGAGGTTTTCCCTTTGAGAAATGAAGAAGTAGCACTGTTCAGAACGGACAAAGCTTACAGGTAACTTATGAAACATTTTGTAGTCATGTTGCGCGAGTTGGAACTGGTGTTTTTCTGGATCAAAAGCGCCAAATAAATGGACATTTTGGATATATATCGACGGAATTAATCAAACAAAAGGACCATTTGTGATGTTTATGGGACATATTGGAGTGCCAACAGAAGAAGCTCGTCAAAGGTAAGGCATGAATTATATCTTTATTTCTGCGTTTTGTGTCGCACCTGGAGGGTTGAAATATGATTGTCTGTGTTTGTTTGCTAGGGTGTTTTCCTCAGATAATAGCATCGTTTGCCTTCACCGTAAAGCCTTTTTGAAATCTGACACATTGGCTGGATTCACAACAAGTGTAGCATTAATTTGGCGTATTGCATGTGTGACTTCATGAAAGTTCCATTTTTATAGTAATTTATTTCAATTTGGCGCTCTGCATTTTCACTGGATTTTGGCCAGGTGGGACGTTAATGTCCCACCTATCCCAAACAGACAACTGTTATCTAGTAGTTTATGCAGATATCTTGCTGTTTGCTAGTAGGTTACATAGACATCTTCTGTGTGCTAGCAGTTTAAACAAACACCTTGCAGTGTGCTAGTAGTTTAAAGAAACAGCTTGCTGTGTGCTAGTAGTTTAAACAAACATCTTGCTGTGGGTTAGTAGTTTAAAAAGACAGCTTGCTATGTGCTAGTAGTTTAAAGAAACACCTTGATGTGTGCTTGTAGTTTAAAAAAACAGCTTGCTATGTGCTAGTAGTTTAAATAAACAGTTGCTATGTGCTAGTTGTTTAAACAATCAGTTTGCTATGTGCTTGTAGTTTAAAGAAACAGCTTGCTATGTGCTAGTAGTATAAAGAAACACCTTGCTATGTGCTAGTAGTTTAAAGAAACAGCTTGCTATGTGCTAGTAGTATAAAGAAACAGCTTGCTGTGTGCTAGTAGTTTAAAGAAACAGCTTGCTATGTGCTAGTAGTATAAAGAAACACCTTGCTATGTGCTAGTAGTTTAAAGAAATAGCTTGCTATGTGCTAGTAGTATAAAGAAACAGCTTGCTGTGTGCTAGTAGTTTAAAGAAACAGCTTGCTATGTGCTAGTAGTATAAATAAACACCTTGCTGTGTGCTAGTAGTTTAAAGAAACAGCTTGCTATGTGCTAGTAGTTTAAAGAAACAGCTTGCTATGTGCTAGTAGTATAAAGAAACACCTTGCTATGTGCTAGTAGTTTAAAGAAACACCTTGCTGTGTGCTAGTAGTTTAAAGAAACAGCTTGCTATGTGCTAGTAGTTGAAACAAACACCTTGCTGTGTGCTAGTAGTTTAAATAAACACCTTGCTGTGTGCTAGTAGTGTAAATAAACAGCTTGCTATGTGCTAGTAGTTTAAAGAAACAGCTTGCTATGTGCTAGTAGTTTAAAGAAACAGCTTGCTATGTAGTAGTAGTTTAAAGAAACACGTTGCTGTGTGCTAGTAGTTTAACCTGTTACTCCTACCCCCTACTTTTTCGAACATTCTGTTAAAAATCGCGCAACATTTCAGCACCTTGCTGCTCATGCCAGGAATATAGTATATGCATATGATTAGTATGCGTGGATAGAAAACACTCAGACGTTTATAAAACTGGTTAAATCATGGCTGTGACTATAACAGAACGTGTGTTTCATCGAAAAGTGCAGGAAAATCTGATCACTGAAAATGGAAAAATATATCCATGCGCGACTTGAACCCATTGATAAAGGTGAAACACATTTAATGGGGCTGAGGTTGCAATACCTACAGCTTCCACACGATGTCTAGAGTCTTGTCATTTGCCTACTATTTGTTTCTTGGTCAAACAGACGCAAGGCAGCGCAGTTCTTCCGGTCTCCGACCGGATATTTTGTTGAAATTTACCCGGACATTATTTCCATACGGACAGCTAAAGAATATACTTCGCCTCGTGATCAATTTGATCGCTTATTAACGTTTACTAATACCTAAAGTTGCATTACAAAAGTATTTCGAAGTGTTTTGTGAAAGTTTATCGTCGACTTTATTAATTTTAAAAAATGACGTTACAAGACGCTATTTTTTTTCGTTTATCACACAGTCTTCATAGATCGATATCTAGGATATATATGGACCGATTTAATCTGAAAAAAGACCCAATAGTGATTATGGGACATCTAGGAGTGCCAACAAAGAAGATGGTCAAAGGTAATGAATGTTTTATATTTTATTTGTGCGGTTTGTGTAGCGACGACTATGCTAATTATTTTGTTTACGTCCCCTGCGGGTCTTTTGGGGTGTTACATGCTATCAGATAATAGCTTCTCATGCTTTCGCCAAAAGCATTTTAAAAATCTGACTTGTTGCCTGGATTCACAACGAGTGTAGCTTTAATTCAATACCCTGCATGTGTATTTTAATGAACGTTTGAGTTTTAACTAGTACTATTAGCATTTAGCGTAGCGCATTTGCATTTCCAGATGTCTCGATGGGACGCCTGCGTGTCAGGTAGGAGCAAGAGGTTAAAGAAACAGCTTGCTATGTGCTAGTAGTTTAAAGAAACAGCTTGCTATGTGCTAGTAGTTGAAACAAACACCTTGCTGTGTGCTAGTAGTTTAAATAAACACCTTGCTGTGTGCTAGTAGTGTAAATAAACAGCTTGCTATGTGCTAGTAGTTTAAAGAAACAGCTTGCTATGTGCTAGTAGTTTAAAGAAACAGCTTGCTATGTAGTAGTAGTTTAAAGAAACACGTTGCTGTGTGCTAGTAGTTTAACCTGTTACTCCTACCCCCTACTTTTTCGAACATTCTGTTAAAAATCGCGCAACATTTCAGCACCTTGCTGCTCATGCCAGGAATATAGTATATGCATATGATTAGTATGCGTGGATAGAAAACACTCAGACGTTTATAAAACTGGTTAAATCATGGCTGTGACTATAACAGAACGTGTGTTTCATCGAAAAGTGCAGGAAAATCTGATCACTGAAAATGGAAAAATATATCCATGCGCGACTTGAACCCATTGATAAAGGTGAAACACATTTAATGGGGCTGAGGTTGCAATACCTACAGCTTCCACACGATGTCTAGAGTCTTGTCATTTGCCTACTATTTGTTTCTTGGTCAAACAGACGCAAGGCAGCGCAGTTCTTCCGGTCTCCGACCGGATATTTTGGTTGAAATTTACCCGGACATTATTTCCATACGGACAGCTAAAGAATATACTTCGCCTCGTGATCAATTTGATCGCTTATTAACGTTTACTAATACCTAAAGTTGCATTACAAAAGTATTTCGAAGTGTTTTGTGAAAGTTTATCGTCGACTTTATTAATTTTAAAAAATGACGTTACAAGACGCTATTTTTTTCGTTTATCACACAGTCTTCATAGATCGATATCTAGGATATATATGGACCGATTTAATCTGAAAAAAGACCCAATAGTGATTATGGGACATCTAGGAGTGCCAACAAAGAAGATGGTCAAAGGTAATGAATGTTTTATATTTTATTTGTGCGGTTTGTGTAGCGACGACTATGCTAATTATTTTGTTTACGTCCCCTGCGGGTCTTTTGGGGTGTTACATGCTATCAGATAATAGCTTCTCATGCTTTCGCCGAAAAGCATTTTAAAAATCTGACTTGTTGCCTGGATTCACAACGAGTGTAGCTTTAATTCAATACCCTGCATGTGTATTTTAATGAACGTTTGAGTTTTAACTAGTACTATTAGCATTTAGCGTAGCGCATTTGCATTTCCAGATGTCTCGATGGGACGCCTGCGTGTCAGGTAGGAGCAAGAGGTTAAAGAAACAGCTTGCTATGTGCTAGTAGTTTAAAGAAACAGCTTGCTATGTGCTAGTAGTTTAAACAAACACCTTGCTGTGTGCTAGTAGTTTAAATAAACTCCTTCCTGTGTGCTAGTCGTTTAAAGAAACAGCTTGCTATGTGCTAGTAGTTTAAATAAACAGCTTGCTATGTGCTAGTAGTTTAAAGAAACAGTTTGCTATGTGCTAGTAGTTTAAAGAAACAGCTTGATATGTAGTAGTAGTTTAAAGAAACACGTTGCTGTGTGCTAGTAGTTTAAAGAAACAGCTTGCTATGTGCTAGTAGTTTAAACAAACACCTTGCTGTGTGCTAGTAGTTTAAATAAACTCCTTGCTGTGTGCTAGTCGTTTAAAGAAACAGCTTGCTATGTGCTTGTAGTTTAAAGAAACAGCTTGCTATGTAGTAGTAGTTTAAATAAAAAGCTTGCTATGTGCTAGTAGTTTAAAGAAACAGCTTGCTATGTAGTAGTAGTTGAAAGAAACACCTTGCTGTGTGCTTGTCGTTTAAAGAAACAGCATGCTGTGTGCTTGTCGTTTAAAGAAACAGCTTGCTGTGTGCTTGTCGTTTAAAGAAACAGCTTGCTGTGTGCTTGTCGTTTAAAGAAACAGCTTGCTAAGTGCTAGTAGTTTAAATAAAAAGCTTGCTATGTGCTAATAGTTTAAAGAAACAGCTTGCTATGTGCTAGTAGTTTAAAAAAACAGCTTGCTATGTGCTAGTAGTTTAAAGAAACAGCTTGCTATGTGCTTGTAGTTTAAAGAAACAGCTTGCTGTGTGCTTGTAGTTTAAACAAACAGCTTGCTGTGTGCTTGTAGTTTAAACAAGCATCTTGCTCTGTGCTTGTAGTTTAAACAAACAGCTTGCTGTGTGCTAGTGGTTTAAATAGACAGCTTGGTGCATTCTTACAAAAACAAGTAGTGATGAAATCAATCTCTCCTCTACATTGAGCAATGAGAGATTGACATTCATATTATTAATGTTAGTGCTCCGTGTAGATTTATGGTCCCGTCCGGATGCCCTGTTCTGAGCCCTCTTTTTGGCATCTGACCACACAACTGGACAGTAGTCCAGGTGTGACAAAACTAGGGCCTGTAGGACCTACTATGTTGATAGTGTTGTTAAGAAGGCAGAGCAGTGCTTTATAATGGACAGACTTCTCCCGATCTTAGCTACTGTTGCATCAACATGTTTTGACTATTTTTCACCTCAACTTGACATTTAATGTTCATATTATTCGTTACAAGATTTAGTCGAGATTTAGGGTTTTGTGAATGATTTGTCCCAGATAAAATACTTTTAGTTGAAATATTTAGGACTAACTTATTTCTTACTACCCATTCTGAAACTGGCTGCAGCACTTTGTTAAGTGTTGCAGTGACTTCACTATCTGTATTAGCTCACGTGTAGTTGACGTATATAGAGTAATCCGCATACATAGACGCACTGGCTTCACCCAGGGAATGCCTGATTCTACCTGGATTATCTTAACGATGCTTCCATTAAAGGACACCCTCTGTGTCCAGTTAGGCAGGTAACTCTTTATTCAGAATATAGCAGGGGGTGTAAAGCCATAACACAACACCCGCAGCAGACTTTGATAATGTCTGAAGTCTGAAGCTCTCACAATATTTGTATCATCAATTTCTCTCAGCTAATCATCAAGGGGGAGGTGTGTGTCTCTTTGTTAAAAAGTTCTGGTGCAAATCTCTAAAATTAAGCAAGACTCGAGGTTCTGTTCACCTGACACTGAACCCAAACCGGCTGTGTGCGTGTGCCATCGTGCGCCATCATGCATAAATTAAAATGTATTTTGTCCCCCCACACCAAATGCGATTTGGACACACAGGTTAAAATATCAAAACAGATTCTGAACCAATTACATTAATTTGGGGACAGGATGAAAAGCATTACAAATTTATGGCAATTTAGCTCGCTAGCTTGCACTTGCTAGCTAATTTGTTCTATTTAGCTAGCTTGCTGTTGCTTGCTAATTTGTCCTGGGATATGAACATGGAGTTATTATTTTACCTGAAATGCACAAGGTCCTCTACTCTGACAATTAATCCACAAAAAAACAGTCAACCGAATCGTTTCTCGTCATCTCTCCTCCTTCCATGCTTTTTCATCTCTGGACATTCTATAGTGATTGGCAACTTTCAAAAATTAGGTGCATTACCGCCACCGACCTCGTTCGTCTTTCAGTCACCCACGTGGGTATAACCAATGAAGAAATGGCATGTGGGTACCTGCTTCTATAAACCAATGAGGAGATGGGAGAGGCAGGACTTGCAGCGCGATCTGCGTCACAATAGAACTGAATTCAATTTTAGCCCTTGGCAACGCAGATGCTCTTTGGCGCGCGCGAGTGTGGGTGCAATAATGGATTAATATAGATTTCAAAATGTATCTTGCATCACTCGCACATGTGACACGAGTGGTGTAGTCATGGTATGAGTTAGAATGCCTCATGATAAGCTGCAGACCATACAACTGTATTTACCAGGAGAGTTTTCATCTATATTTTTCATAGCTATCTATGTATTTACCAACCACAACCCGATGCTGGCTCTAAAACCAAACTCAACGAGCTGAATAGGGTCATAAGCAAACAAGAAAATGCTCATCCAGAGACTGTGCTCCTGGTGGCCAGGGATTTTAATGCAGGAAAACTGAAATCCGACTTACCTCATTTCTACCAGCATGTCACCTTTGCAACTAGGCGAAAAAACTCTAGATCACCTTTACTTCACACATAGAAACACATACAAAGCTCTCCCTCCATTTGCCAAATCTGATCTATCCTCTATCCTCCTGCTTACAAGGAAAATCTCAAACAGGATGATGCGCATAATACCGAAGTGGTCCGATGAAGCGGGAGACCACAACCCTACAGATTATCTCTCACCCCCAACAGATGAGGAGTAATCTAGGGGTATGAAGATGTGGGGGTTTTATGACCCCTCACGCCCATTGTAAATCTTAAGCAAACAGACTAAATTCCTTTCTCCTCTCACTATGGAGAACCGGCCTCAGAACATTAAACATGAAATGAAGGGACTTTGGAACACTGGTTTCCGTCATGACGAAAGATGGAAAATGAAAATGAATGTCATTTTTGTTTTGTAATTAAAGGTTAAAGGACGACGTTATTATGAAAATATTGTAACTTTAAGAGTTTTCCTAGTATATGCTTGATGTTTAAACATTGTATGTTGTGTGGAAAATGTCCAAATCAAAGAGAATGTTTTGGTAAAGATGACATGTGAAATTAGTTGTCTAAAATTGGATTTGAGTCAAATCTAGACCTTGCCTCATAACTTAGTTCGCCCAGAGAATTGCCCTAAAGGTGGCAACGCCCACTTCTGACCCGAGGGTATAAGACATGTGAGTTATGAATTGACATATCAGACTGTGACCCAAGCTGTAGCAGAGTAGTAGTCAACGAACCCAAAACGCAAGACGAGGTTGAAGACAAAGGTATCCTTTTCTACCCATGCTACGGATGAATAAGCAAAAAGAACACTGACATTGTGAGGACAACCAGAGACGTGCGCCATCCGAGAAGACGAAACGGTCCACGCAGAGACCCACAGCGGAGTCCTTCAACACGTAATTACATCATTATATTCTGACCCATAAGAGTGGCAGTTCGGGGCAAGGTTAGGGTTAAAATAAGCATAGCTGACAAATGCACCCAAATGTATATTTCAATGTGCATGTGAGTGGCTCTTTAGTATGAGGGGAGGGGCTGCCTAATTTGCCACTTGACCTGTTTGTTTCTGACAGACGTGCGTGATTGGTTCTTCAAGCTACTTAGGAGATTCTGTTGAATCCACCTGTGAGGTGTCTCTCTCATAATATCAGGGAACCGGGGTTCCGCAAGTAACCTTAAGTTTTCTGCTTCTGGGATAATGCTTTGGAAAATGCTAGTATAAACCATGCCTATGCATACACCACAGAGAAGAGAATTGATGTAAATTTATGAGGTAGCTAAACTCTAAAAAATCAACTTCATCTTCTAGTCTATTTTGTCAGCCTCACCCATCACCACAGTGTCAAAACATTTTCCATAGAGAGTGGAATTTACGTTTCAAAATTAAATATGAGCAAGCCCGCCTGTACTGTGACAAGGTGTTATTAAATGTTATGTGGTCACAGTGTGTAACAGCTATTACAATCAAATGAACATCTGCAAGGAAGCAGGGGAGAAAAAAGGCTAGACAACTGCTCAGTTCCTGGCTCTATGAAACCATCACACCACACAAACGCCACACAAACGCCACACAAACACACACACACACACACACACACACACACACACCACACACACACACACACACACACACACACACACACACACACACACACACACACACGTAGAGATCCATCCCCCTCCACCCCCGATCTGTGTGAGAACACATGTGAAGCAGTGGAAGCGAAGAAGTTGAGGCACCTCCTTCGACCAATTCTGATACACCCAAATAACCAGTGACAAAATCCCAAACACCAGAACGGCTCCTGCTCATTATCCCACGCATCTCATTCAGTTCTGACAGATTCTATGGTTTACATAGAAATACATACAAATATGTCATACATCCTTATGCACCAGCCAAGGCATGCAGACACACACGCAGAAACACATCCCCAGCTCAAGCTGCCTCCAGGGCAGGGTCTGACAGCAGTCCCCACCATGTTCCCACTACCACAGATATAATAGCTTAAATATGAATTATGGAGAAGTTGCTTTACACAGAGGTTCACTCTACTAAACCAGTCTTCTGCTGGTCCTGTTCAGTGTACCCTTCACTTCCTTTACTCTCTCTTTCAGCTTTCCCCATTGTCATAGGTCAGATGGCATCACTCCTACACACTGCTCTTACAGGCAGAATCACCACATTATCTGACATATTATTTATTTATTTATTCATGTTTTATTTAACCTTTACTTAACTAGGCAAGTCAGTTTAGAACAAATTCTTTAAAATGTAAAAAAACAAAATAACTGATGATGCTGGGCCAATTGTGCGCCACCCTAAGGGACTCCCAATCACGGCCGGGTGTGACACAGCCTGGAATCGAACCAGGGTGTCTGCAGTGACGCCACTAGCACTGGGATGCAGTGCCTTAGACCGCAGTGCCACTCGGGAGCACAAACACACAAGGCAATGACCGTTCCCTTCACCCTCTCAATCTCTCTGTCTGTCTCCATCTCTTACCATTTTCCCACTCTCTCCCTCACTCTCTCTCTTTCTCTTTCTCTCCCTGTGTTGCTCTGTTTTTCTATCACCTCCATTCTGAATCCAAACAGAGCAAATACTAAGTAAATGATGGTCTCATTACAACCTTATCTTGAGCTTGCAATCCACAATCACCCGACTTTCCTCAAAATACACACTGACACAGTAAATCACATCAAAGAGCTACCATATCTTTAATAATAAATCACAGATTTTGCACTGGCCATTAGTATTCAACACTGAATGTAGTGAAAGCTGCAGAGCTAGGAGTTATTGCTGTACTGAACAAAAATATACACACAGCATGCAACAATTATAACAATTTTACTGAGTTACAGTTCCTATAAGGAAATTAGTCAATTAAAATACATTAATTAGGCACTAATCTTTGATTTCACATGACTGTGCAGGGGCACAGCCATGGGTGGGCCTGGGAGGGCATAGGCTCACACAGGTGAAGAAGCCCAATGTGGAGGTCCTGTGGTGGCGTGGTTACATGTGGTCTGCAGTTGTGAGGCCGGTTGGACGTACTGCCAAATTCTCTAACAAAAAACATTAGAGGTGGGTTATGATAGAGAAATGAACATTTCTTTATCTGTTAACAGATCTGGTAAACATTCTTGCAGTGTCATTTTCAAACTCCTTCAAAACTTGAGACATCTGTGGCATTGTGTTGTGTGACAAAACTGTACATTTTAGAGTGGCCTTTTATTGTCCCCAGCACAAGGTGCACATGTGTAATGAGCATGCTGTTTAATCAGCTTCTTGATATGCCACACCAGTCAGGAGGATGGATTATTTTAGCAAAAATACAAATGCTCACTAACAGGGATGTAACAAATGTGTGCACAACAATTGAGAGAAATAAGCTTTTTGTGAGTAACTAAACAGTTCCGTGATCTTTTCTTTCAACACTTTACGTGTTGCGTTTATATTTTGAATTCAGTCTATTTCAGTGGAGTGGTTAAAAAGACCCAGGGTGGAGATTTGAGAGACAGAGACTGTGTCCCCTATTAGCAACTTATTCCCTACATAATGTACCTTTGGTTGATGGTCAAAAGTGCACTATAAAGGGTATAGGGTGCTATTTGGGATGCACAACAGTGTAGAACTGACTGAAGTGGTGCATTATGCCTTGCCATTTCCCTTCTCTGCACCCCCTCGATTTCTTGGCATGAACATTACAGATAATAGTCAGCCAATGTGAAAAGCATTGATATTAGTCAGTGCCTCCATCGCTCCTGTATATGGATGTTGGAGTGAGAGTTGCACGCAGTGTTTGTGTGTGTGTGTGTGTGTGTGTGTGTGTGTGTGTGTGTGTGTGTGTGTGTGTGTGTGTGTGTGTGTGTGTGTGTGTGTGTGTGTGTGTGTGTGTGTGTGTGTGTGTGTGTCGCCAGGAACCACAGTGAGGGTGGTTGAGGAGATTGAACTCTAATTAAAAGGCCAGCTGCTGTAATGAAAGAGTAGAGCGAACGAAGCGTTGTGTGTGTGTGTGTGGGGGGCTGGGGTCAATTCTATTTAAATTCCAGTCAACTCAGAAAGTAAATATTTTCCTCATTGAAAATTGGAAATTGGAATGTCAGTGTACTTCATGTCTGTGTACATGTGTGCATACTTGCTTGTATATCCGTGTGTATATGTTTGTGTGCTTGTGTCTGTGTGTGTGGGGGCAGGGTGGTTGTGAGTAGATGTAGAGTATCTACTGGCAGCGATCAATGGTAGTGCTATTCCCCTGACACCCAGTCTTAATCACACTAACCAGGCTTATTAACAAGGACCCACTCATTACCCATAATTGACATCCCCGTCTCCCCCTCCTCCCGCTCTCTGGTTTCTCCAGTCCCCTCACTTAACCTACTGCTTAGCTTCAGTCAGTTGGATTCTTACAATCGGTTCCATGGAGAGATGAGTCCATTGCTCTGGTTCAGACTGAGGCCGTACTGTAATTATTAGGAAAATGGCACCTGACCGGAGTCAATCAGACAGAGATGATTTAGGCTTATTTCACTTGAGCCAATCAGACAGAGATGATGTAGACATGTTACTCGAGTTAATCAGACAGAGATGATGTAGGCCAATTACTCGGTTGATCCTGTTTCTTTTAATGTCGGCCTGTGTCTGGGGGCGGAAGGGGTTTGGAAATGGACAATTATCGACTGTTTCACAGGTGTCTTATCCTCAATGTCACAGCTTCACATTAGTATGCCCGTTATCACATATCTTGACCTAAAAAAGAACCTATGTCATTTTTAAATCAACAGTAGCTTGTAAGGGGAAAAACGGTGATAATTGCTGATGTGTGAGAAGGGAGCCAGCCTCATTTCCCTACTTAGTCCCAGTGGAGGCAAGGTGACAGAAGATCTGTCCCTGTTAGTCCCAGTGAGGTAGAGTACAGCACCAGTACCAGAGCTAAGGTGAAAGAGATAACAGAGAGGACAGAGAATGTTTTTTTTTGCCAGCTTGACTTGGTTTGGAGAAGGGAGGCCAATGGTTATCTGGCCATGGAGTGGGTTCTGCATCTTTGTCGTTCTCACACTACGTGTGTTTGTGTGAGACCGAGGTTCCATGCGGCCGAGCCAGAGCCGCCATTACGCCATCTCCACTGAATTTTCACCTCCAGAAGACAGAATCAGATGTTTTTCCAAGAGAGATGAAAACAGACACTCATTCATTCACTGTGTGAACTGGGACAAAGATGGATGCTCCAAAGCAAAACAATAAAAGGTTGGCAACAAAGCTCTTCTGACCTTCATCATCCTCATCATCTTCAGGCGTGGAAGCGCCTCTCTGGATTTTTGCATGAGTCAGAGCCTCAATGGGGGTAGTGTGGGACGGGATAGGAAGGGGGATAAGGCTGCAAGGGCCAGGGGATGCTAGTGTGGATGAAGTGAGGTAGAGATGAGGATGAGGAGGGGTTGGGGGACATTTAGTTAGGGGTTGGTTGGTGACATTTTGTACTGTTTGTACTCCTCCTCTCCTTAGAGAGTATGTTGGTGGCCTGTTGAACTGCAGGACAATAATCTGCTTGTTTTGAAGAGGGGGGAGGTTGGTACTCCTCTTGTATAGTTGTGGGGGGTAGGTAGATTGGTGTCATTTTTATTATAGTGATGACAATCAGCTCTTCTTTGCAAAAGCATTTGTATAGGGGTACTGCACTCCCCTCTCTCCATTTCCTTGTATATCATTGGGTTGGTGGTGTTTGTAGTACAAGGATAAGCTAGTTTGTTTCTAGAGAAGGGAAGGAAGGGGGTACTGAGGTACTGTATAGCAGGGCTGTTTCCCAGGCAGGCCTGGCATGTGGTGTGTAATCTCCTCTTGCCAGGCTCGCTCTCTCTGTGCTACAGCAGGCCGGGTCATTTGAAGTGGATGGGGGAACTGGGTGGCTGAGGCTGTTTGGGGTTCTGAGGGGCTGCTGAGCTGGGGGGGAGTAAGGGGAAACAGGGGCTCAGGTTGTATGGGGCTGGGGATAATCTGACAGCTCGTGCATCGTGCCGTTTGCAGAGACTAGCTCCCAGCAGCTCTCAGCCTCCAGCCACGCCGTGCCGGGCCACAGCCTCCTTTATCTCCTCTGTAGTCTGGCCATGGGACTGGGACTGGGACTTGGAATGCTACATGGCCTGCTGAATGCTGCTGAATGCTATCAGCACAGACGACACATTGCCCCCAGGCTGGGATTACAGACTTCTCAATCGAGAGCCAAGAATAGGAGGAGGAGGAGGAGGAGCGGGGACCAGAGCAGTCGGAGAATGGAGGACGGTGGAGGTATTGACAGACTCTACCTCTAACAGCAGTGCAATTCTGATTCTGAGCAAGAAAGGAGGCTATCAACAGCAAAACTGGCACGCGGATCAGCAGACAGAGAGTCTAGGAAACCCCTAAAGCATGAAACACACTGAAAAGCTCAATACCGATAGACTGTAGATAGGTACTTATCACAGTGGGAGGACGTTCCTTCTCTTGGTAGAACAAAAGCGGTGCCTTCTGCGTGCTGACCCGGTAGCGATGAACCTGACGTTTCTACTTGTAGAATCGCAATGCTCGTTAGTGGCCAACAACTTGACAACAGGAGTAACAACAAAAAGGGAAAAAAGAGGGGGGGGCATCCCTTCTCAAAAGCGAGAGGTTAACTCTTCTCTGGAGGGAAGATGAACAGTGGGCCATTGTTCTGAGCTAGATCGTGCTGCTGGGATACAATCATGGATGTGAGCATGACTGTACTATTGATCCCCACAGAGATCCTAATGGCAAAAACAGACGTACATTATATCTGGGTGTTCGCTCTACTTGTTTTGGGTGTGCCACTTCTGTTTACAACCTTGTGTTTATAAGCTGGAACAAGACTTCAAAAAGTCTTGGAAAAAAAGAGAAGTAAAAAAGGAGGAAAATAATGCTGAATGCCAGTATTTGAATTAAGTTTCAGAGAGGAGAGGGATGTTTCCCCATGTGTGTCTCTCTGATGGAGTTACACTGAGTGAAGCTAGAGTGTTGTTGAGGTTTTTTAATGGTCATACCCTCAGGCTCAGGGTCTCTGTTGTGAACTTGTGAGTGTGCTTGGAGACATGGGAGCCATGGGGAAATATTTACAGAAGGCTACAGAAGAGAATACAGAAAGTATGGAAATGTACTTCTTAATATTGAACAATAGTTGAGGACAAAGCAAATGTTTTTGTTTCTAAGGGGTTAGGAATGACAGTGGGCCATCTAGTACTCCATAGAGATGCCAAGCATCTGTGTAGCCCCTGCTCGAGTTATCAGCACAGAGGCCCTGAAGACCGGTTCCAACATCCTGAGAACCATTACGCCCACCAACCTGCCATGCCTGCAATGATGCCTGCCCAGCTTGCTGAAGTGAAAACACAACTCAACAATTACCTCATTAAGAGCTCTCTGGTGTTGGCCGTCAAAAGAAAGGGGGAGGAAATAATGAATAAAAAAGTCAAGAGTTCCAACATTGGCTTCTCAGATAAGAGTGGCACAGACACACACACATAAAGAGTGCGGGATAACAATGTCACTGTTATCTGAGGCGACTTTCCGTGCCCAGATGCGACAGAATCATGGCTATCTAGCCAACGCTGTGGAGTCACAGCACTGATACATCACACAGACAACCACCTACTATCACTGTCTGATCCCAAAAAGGTTATATTCTGACTAAAGATCTATGTAGTGAGGTGCGTGTTGACTCATAACCCGCAGTCCGCGCAGTTCTATCTGCCAGGGGGGCAGAAACATTTACGTTTAGGAAAGATTTAGTGAAGTGGTAAAATAGGATGATAGCAGTGAATGTTACGTGTGATGATTGTGAGGCGCTATTCAAAGTCGACAGTCACATAATTGAGGCCTCAATTAGTCTACTGTTCAGATGGGTAAAATGGGAACAGAAATCTGGACACTGACTGTAGGTCTATAACCGCTCACATAGCCTTAATATTAAAGGTGCAATATGCAGAAATCACTTGCCTAAAATTCTAAAAGTTTGTCTAATTTTAGTTCAAGTGACAATAAAATCTGTCTATAGTGTAGAGAATCATTGTACCATCTAAACCGCTATGAAATATATTTTCAATAACCCAAAATTGTGTATTTTCAGCTATTTGAAGCTGGTGTGCAAAATCGAAAGTAAAAGATGCAAAGGGAAACTTAAGAACTTGAAGCATAGAAACAATGCACATAGAACAGATCTACTGCTTCTTAGACTTGCTTTCAATGAGAATGACAGATCTACAACTCACATTTCTATGCGAATTTGGTCAGGTTGCCCAAAAAGCTACAAACATATTGCAGCTTTAAACCCGGCAAAATGAAGCATTTCTTGAAGTAAAATTATACACCAAATGTAGGCAAAAATTTTACTCGGGAACAAGAGTGGAAAAATATAATTTCTTTCAGCATATTTAACGAGGCAAGTCAGTTAAGAACAAATTATTATTTACAATGAAGGCCTACCCTGGCCAAACCCAAAACCCAACGACACTAGGCCAATTGTGCAGCGCCCTATGGGACTCCTAACCATGGCAGGTTGTGATACAGCCTGGAATCAAACCAGGGTCTTTAGTGATGCATCTAGCACTGAGATGCAGTGCCTTAGACCGCTGTGCTACTCGGCAACCACCTTGAGAGAATGCAAATGAGATACCGTCTGTAGAGGTGCTGTCTTTATCAGCATCATAAAAGCTGATAGTATTTCAGCCAAATAAAACGTATTTCAGCAGAACTGAAATCTTGTTAGGTCATTTTCAGCTGCATGTAACTAATGATAGACCAGTTGACCATCAAATAGCCTACCAAAATGTCTGATATTATAAGCAGAAACATATCTAAATCAGGCAAAACAAATCCTGCACCCCGTGTGAAGAAATCCCAGCTGAATGCACAGCTGACTCGCGCACCACTAGATCTGTGTGCTAAGCTAACATGTTCCCATTGACATCAGTGGCACAATGACATAGTCCTCACATAAACATATGACTAAGGGGTGTTCTTAGACACAACGCAATGTCATTGTCACTTATGGCCTTAGAGGGGCCTTGGAGGCATCAAATGCTTTTGTTAGACAAACAGAATAACAAACATTCATGTTGGGCTGTCATCAAAGCATGGTCTGAAGAAAAATACTTTCTCACCCATCTGCTCTTCAGAAAGAGGAAGCTATATGGATGAATATAATGCTCATCAGTCAGTGAATAAAATATCCTTCATACAATGTCTCCTTGATGGTATAATGACAGACAGAAAGGGGAACACATCTTTATGTCTGTAAGCAAGCATGAACATCTCTCACACACACACACACACACACACACACACACACACACACACACACACACACACACACACACACACACACACACACACACACACACACACACACACACACACACACACACACACACACACACACACACACACACACACACACACACACCAGTGCTACACTTGACACACTTCTCTAGCCACACAGTGCAGTCAGTGATCTACTGAGACAAAGCAGTGGGAGGGAGGCAGGGAGGCTTAAAAGATAGGCAGGAAGATAGATGAGCGGATGGAGTGAGACTAGCACAACCTCTTCAAATGTGCTGATGTTATCAGCATGTTGAGAGAGAGACCCCAAGACACAACTATGACTAAACAACAAACAAAAACAGGTCACAACTCCTGCAACTTCGTTGCACACTAGGTATGTACATAGTCAATGGTAGGCTTCGAGGGGGCTCTTATGGTAGGTACACCAACAGATCATCCCTTGGCAGTAGTAATGTAATACTTTATCACTGACCTCAACCTAGAGTCTCTCAGAGCGTTCACAGTCAGCCCACTGACATCCCTATCAGAACAACGCAAAATCACAGTCTACTTGAACGGAGCAACACTCAATCATGACGCATCAAAACCAAAGGAACTGCATAATATTAACAAATACTATAGATTGAAGGAAAGTAGTGTAGAAATCTACCAAAAAACAATTAGGCAATCCGCTGAAGACAACATCCTGGACAAAACAAAACGTTTCACTGTAATAGTGAAGGTGTACAATTGTAAGTAGAAAACCTAAACAGTACATTTGACCTCTCAGCTTACCGATCAAATCTAAAAATGTTAAGCAGACAACCTAAGAAAATGTACAATAATGACAAATGGTTTGATGACGAATGCAAAAACCTAAAAAAGAAATTGTGAAACATATCCAACCAAAAACAAAGAGACAGAAACCTGAGCCTCACTATGAGCCTCATTATGGTGAATCAGTAAAACAAGAAGGAACAGCAGATCAGAAAACAGCTCAATCCACAGAATCTAACCACTTCTGGGAAAACTGGAACACACTCAACAAACAACGCGAAGAATTATCTATCCAAACGGAGAGGTGTGGATAAACCACTTGTCTAATCTTTTTGGCTCTATAACAAAGAACAAACAGCAAAATCATATACTGTACATGATCAAATACAAGTCTTAGAATCAACTATTAAAGACTACCAGAACCCATTGGATTTTCAATTACATTGAATGAACTACAGGACAAAATACAAGCCCTCCAACACAAAAAGGCCTGTGGTGTTGATGGTTTCCTAAATGAAATGATCAAATATACAGACCACAAATTCCAATTGGCTATACTTAACATCATCCTCAGCTCTGGCATCTTCCCCAATATTTGGAACCAACGACTGATAATTCCACAAAAGTGGAGACTAATTTGACACTAATAACAATCGTGGGATATGCTCTGACAGCAACCTTGGAAAAATCCTCTGCATTGTCATTAACAGCAGACTAGTACATTTCCTCAGTGAAAACAATGTACTAAGCAAATGTATTTTCATGCTTTGTTGACCTCAAAAAAGCTTTGAATTTAATTTGGTATGAGGATCTGGTATACCAATTGATGTAAAGTTGTGTTGGGGAAAACATACAACATCATAAAATCCATGTACAATTATATCCAAGTGTGCAGATACAATTGTCAAAAAAAACGCATTTCTTTCCACAGGGCTGTGGAGTGAGACAGGGATGCAGCTTAAGCCCCACCATCTTCAATATATATATATATATATATATATATATATATATATCAACGAATTGGCGAAGACACTAGAACCGTCTGCAGCACCCAGCCTCACCCTACTAGAATCTGAAGTCAAATGTTTACTGCTTGCTGATGATCTGGTGCTTCTGTCCCCAAACTGCTCTTAAATACAAGTAAAACTAAATGTATGCTATTCAACCAATCGCTGCAATCACTACTCTGGACGGTTATGACTTAGAATATGTGGACAACTACAAATACCTAGGTGTCTGGTTAGACTGTAAACTCTCCTTCCAGACTCACATCTCCAATCCAAAGTTAAATCTAGAATTGGCTTCCTATTTCACAACAAAGCATCCTTCACTCATGCTGCCAAACATACCCTCATAAAACTGACCATCCTATCAATCCTTGACTTCGGCGATGTCATTTACAAAATAGCCTCCAATACCCTACTCAATAAATTGGATGCAGACTATCACAGTGCCATCTGTTTTGTCAACAAAAATCCATATTCTACCCACCACTGCGACCTGTACTCTCTCGTCGGCTGGCCCTCGCTTCATACTCGTCGCTAAACCCACTGGCTCCAGGTCATCTACAAGACCCTGCTAGGTAAAGGCCCCCCTTATCTCAGCTCACTGGTCACCATAGCAGCACCCACCTGTAGCACACGCTCCAGCGGGTATATCTCTCTGGTCACCACCAAAACCAATTCCTCCTTTGGCCGCCTCTCCTTCCAGTTCTCTGCTGCCAATGACTGGAAAGAACTACAAAAATCACTGAAACTGGAAACACTTATCTCCCTCACTAGCTTTAAGCACCAGCTGTCAGAGCAGCTCACAGATTACTGCACCTGTACATAGCCCATCTATAATTTAGCCCAAACTACTACCTCTTCCCTTACTGTATTTATTTATTTTTCTCCTTTGCACCCCATTATTTCTCTCTCTACTTTGCACATTCTTCCACTGCAAATCAACCATTCCAGTGTTTTACTTGCTATATTGTATGTACTTTGCCACCATGGCCTTTTTTTGCCTTTACCTCCCATCTCACCTCACTTGCTCACATTGTATAAAGACTTATTTTTCTACTGTATTATTGACTGTATGTTTGTTTTACTCCATGTGTAACTCTGTGTCGTTACACATGGCCAGGTCGCAATTGTAAATGAGAACTTTTTCTCAACTTGCCTACCTGGTTAAATAAAGGTGAAATAAAATACATAAAAATAAAAAACCAAGGAGGTCCTACAGCAGCACTTAGATCTTCTGCACAGATTCTGTCAGACCTGGGCCCTGACAGTAAATCTCAGAAAGACAAAAATAATGGTGTTCCAAAAAAGGTCCAGACCACAAATACAAATTCAATCTAGACAACGTTGTCGGAGAACACACAAAAGCTATACATACCTCGGACTAAACATCAGCGCCACAGGTAACTTCCACAAAGCTGCGAACGATCTGAGAAACAAGGCAAGAAGTGCCTTTTACGCCACCAAAGGAACATAAAATGTTGACATACCAATTAGGATCTGGCAAAAAAAATACTTGAATCAGTTACAGAACCCATTGCCTTTTATAGGTGTGTGGTCTGGGGTCAGCTCACCAACCGAGAATTAACTAAATGGGACAAAAACCCAATTGAGACTGCATGCAGAATTCTGCAAAAATATCCTCTGTGTACAACGTAAAACACCAAATAATTAATGCAGAGCAGAATTATGCCAATACCCGCTAATTATCAAAATCCAGAAAAGAGATGTACAATTCTACGAGAACCTAAAAGGTGGTTGGAGATTACAGCTCTGCTTTTCACACCACGCATGCCTCCAACTCATTCATCAAGTTTTCAGACAACATTACAGTGGTAGGCTTGATTACCAACAACGACGAGACGGCCTGCAGGGAGGAGGTGAGGGCCCTCGGATTGTGGTGCCAGGAAAATAACCTCACACTCAACGTCAGCAAAACAAAGGAGATGATCGTGGACTTAAGGAAACAGCAGAGGGAGCACCCCCTATCCACATCGATGGGACAGTAGTGGAGAAGGTGGAAAGTTTTAACCTTGGCGTACACATCACTGACAAACTAAATTACCCGCCATCATCCAGAAGGTGAGGTCAGTACAGGTGCATCAAAGCTGGGACCGATAGGCTGAAAAACAGCTTCTATCTCAAGGCCATCAGACTGTTAAACAGCCATCACTAACATTGAGTGGCTTCTGCCAACATACAGACTCAATCTCTAGCCACTTTAATAATTCATAATTGAATGTAATAAATGTATCACTAGTCACTAAACAATGCCACTTTATATAATGTTTACATACCCTACATTACTCAACTCATATGTGTATAATGTACTCTATACCATCTACTGGATCTTGCCTATGCCGTTCGGCCATCGCTCATCCATATATTTATATGTAAATATTCTTATTCATTCCCTTTTACACTTCTGTGTAAGGGCTAGGCAGAATACTGCCCCCTTTGGATGAATTACGTGTCCATAGTAAACTAAAAAAAAAATCTGTCCAAAATTGCTAATATATGCATATAATAATTATTATTGGATAGAAAACACTCTAAAGCTTCTAAAAACGTTTGAATTATGTCTGTAAGTATAGCAGAACTCACAGGGCAGGCAATCTCCCTAACTATTTTTGGGAGCCTGAAACTTGGGGCAACTTTGACGTCATCGCCCCCACCCTTCCCAACCAGCTATGGATCTGGAGACACGTTCTATGTCTTCCACTAGATGTCCTCATTCAGTACAGCATTTAATTGTGCAAATCCCGCGAGTTTTGACCCTTTGGGAGGCGAAAGAGTGGATGTCGCGAGAAAATACCTGGAGACTAGAGCGCGCATTTAGGACAGACCTTCCTTTGTGCCAGAATGCCTGGTTTTGTACGTTTATAACATCCTAAAGCTTGATTCTGCACTTAGTTTGACCAGTTTAGTCGACATATAATATGTAATTTTGAAGTTTTGATGCGCAACTGTTCGGGACCAGAAATAATTTTGGTAGCATTTCAGCTGAAATTCGTAGCATATGCTAATACAAAGACACACGACTTGAAACCAAATGATGTATTGGGTAAGTATGACTCCTTCCACTACATTCTGATCGAAGACCATCAAAGGTAAAGGAATATTTATGTTGTAATTTTGTGTTTCTATTGACTCCAACATAGCGGAGAAATATTGCTTATGTCTGAGCGCCGTCTCAGATTATTGAATAGTGAACGATTTCTGTAACGTTAAAAAGAAATGTGACAAAGCGATTGCATTAAGAAGCAGTGTATCTTTCTAACTATATGTAGAACATGTATATTTAGTCAAAGTTTATAATGTGTATTGCTGTTATCTGGCATTATCTGGCGGAGCTATCTATAATTTCTCCGGACATTTTTTAGCATTTTCTGAACATGGCATCAATGTAAATGGAGATTTATGGATATAAATGGCATATTATTGAGAAAAAAAACATAAATGTACTGTGTAACATGTCCTATTACTGTCATCTGATGAAGATTTTCAAAAGGTTAGTGAATTATTTATCTTTTAATCCTGCGTTTGTGATTGCATCTTTTGTTCAACAAAAAGGCTACATATCGTCTGTCTTTGTGGTGGTTTGATATAAATATGTGCCATGTTTTCGCCGTAAAACATTTTAGAAATCTGACACGCTGGGTATATGAACAAGGTGTTTATCTTTCATTTGAGCTATTGGACTTGTTAATGTGTGGAGGTTAAATATTTCTAAGAATATTTTTGCATTCTGTGCGCCACTGTTTCAGTTGAGCGGGGGGGGTGGTACCCCTTGGGGAACCTGTACCGTTAACACGATAAGGTAGTTGTTGTGAAATTGTTAGATTACTTGTTAGATATTACTGCACGGTCAGAACTAGAAGCACAAGCATTTCTCTACACTCGCCTTAACATCTGCTAACCATGTGTATGTGACCAATACAATTTGATTTGATTTGAAGTGATTCCCAAACCTTCCATAACAAAGCCATCACCTACAGAGAGATGAAGCTGGAGAGGAGTCCCATAAGCAAGTTGGTCCTGGGGCTCTTTCCACAAACACAAACAGACCCCACAGAGCCCGAGGACAGCAACACAATCACACCCAACCAAATCATGAAAAAACAAAAAGATCATTACTTGACACATTGACAATAATTAACCTCTCTAGGGTAGGGGGCAGCATTCTGAATTTTGGATGGAAAGCATGCACAAATTAAACTGCCTGCAACTCAGGCCCATAAGTTATGATATGCATATAACTGATAGATTGGGATAGAGAACACTCTAAATTTTCCAAAATAGTGATTGTGAGAATAACAGAACTGATTTAGCAGGCGAAAACTTGAGAAAAATCCATTCAGGAAGTCGTTTTTTTTTTGGTTTTGTAGTTTTCTATTCAATGCCATATTACAGTATCCATTGACGTAGGACTCCATTTGCAGTTTCTATGCCTTCCACTAGATGTCCACAGTCCTTAGAAATCTTTTCAGGCTTGTAATTCTTATAAATGAGGGAGTAAGACCAGTCTGAATGAGTGGACCCTAACGTGACGCAGAATTTTTTTCAGGCTCATGTGCATTTCTTCTTTACCTTTTATATTGAGAACGTTTATTGTCCGGTTTAAATATTATAGATCATTTAGGCTAAAAAAATAACATGAGGATGGAATATAAACATCATTTGACATGTTTCTATGAACTTTACGGATACAATTTGGATTTTTTTGTCTGATTATTTTGACTGAGTTTGAGCCCGTGGATTTCTGAAGAAAACGTTTTTTGGATATAAAGAGACTTCATCGAACAAAAGGAACATTTATTGAGTAAATGAATGTCTTCTGATTGCCACCATATGAAGATCATCAAAGGTAAGGGATTAATTTAATCTCTAATTCTGAGTTTTGTAACGCTTCTGCTTGGCTGGTTACTGTTTGTAATAATTTCTCAACTGGGCTATGTTCTGGGCTAGGGAGGATCTGGGCTAGGTATGCTTTCACCGAAAAGCATTTTATAAATATGACACTGTGGTTGGTTTAACAAGAAGTTAATCTTTAAACCTATGTAAAATATGTTTTGTTTTCTGAATTTTATAATGAGCATTTCTGTAATTGAATTTGGCGCTCTGCAACCTCACTGGATGTTGGCCAGATGGGACGCTAGCATCCCACGTACCCTAGAGAGGTTAACAAAAACACTGAGCATACAAGAATGCTATTTTGCCCTAAACAGAGAGTACACAGTGAAAGAATACTTGACCACTGTGACCGACTCAAAATTAAGGAAAGCTTTGACTATGTACAGACTCAGTGAGCAGAGCTTTGCTATTGAGAAAGGCCACCAAAGGCAGACCTGGCTCTCAAGAGAAGACAGGCTATGTGCACACAGCCCACGAAACTGAGCTGCACTTCCTAACCTCCTGCCAAATGTATGACCATATTAGAGACACATATTTCCCTCAGATTACACAGACCCACAAAGAATTTCAAAACAAAATTTTGCTAAACTCCCATGTCTATATGGTGAAATAACGCAGTGTACAATCACAGCAGCATTATTTGTGAAAGAAAAAAAGGGAACCTGGTAACCGGTGAAGATCCAACACCATTGTAAATACTAGAGGTCGACCGATTAATCGGAATGGCCGATTAATTAGGGCTGATTTTAAGTTTTCATAACAATTGGAAATCGGTATTTTTGGACACAGATTTGGCCAATTTTTTTTTCTAAACCTTTATTTAAATAGGCAAGTCAGTAAGAACACATTCTTATTTTCAATGACGGCCTAGGAACGGTGGGTTAAGTGCCTTGTTCAGGGGCAGAACGATAGATTTTTACCTTGTCAGCTCGGGGATTAAATCTTGCAACTTTACAGTTAACTAGTCCAACGCTCAAACCACCTGCCTCTCATTGCACTCCATGAGGAGCCTGCCTGTTACGCGAATGCAGTAAGAAGCCAAGGTAAGTTGCTAGCTAGCATTAAACTTATCTTATAAAAAACAATCAATCAATCAATCAATCATAATCACTAGCTTAACTTCACATGGTTGATGATATTACTAGTTTATCCAGCGTGTTCTGCGTTGCATATAATCAATGCGGTGCGCATTCGCGGAAAAAGGACTGTCGTTGCTCCAACGTGTAACTAACCATAAACATCAATGCATGTTTTAAAATTATATTTAGCCTGCTTATTTAGCTATTTAGCTTATTTAGCTAAAATAAATCCAGGTTAGCAGGCAATATTAACCAGGTGAAATTGTGTCACTTCTCTTGCATTCATTGCATGCAGAGTCAGGGTATATATGATAATAATAAACGTTTTGTTTTTCGAAATGATAGTTTCCGTATTCAAACATTTTAATGGCCAAAGGCTCGTATTTCTGTGTGTTATTATGTTATAATGAAGTCTTTGATTTGATATTTGATAGAGCAGTCTGACTGAGCGATGGTAGGCACCAGCAGGCTCGTAAGTATTAATTCAAACAGCACTTTCGTGCGTTTTGCCAGCAGCTCTTCGCTGTGCTTCAAGCATTCTGCTGTTTATGACTTCAAGCCTATCAGCTCCTGAGATTAGGCTGGTGTAACTGATGTGAAATGGCTAGCTAGTTAGCGGGGTGCGTGTTAATAGTGTTTCAAACGTCACTCACTCTGAGACTAGGAGTAGTTGTTCCCCTTGCTCTGCATGGGTAACACTGCTTCGAGGGTGGCTGTTGTCAATGTGTTCCTTGTTCGAGCCCAGGTAGGAGCGAGGAGAGGGACGGAAGCTATACTGTTACACTGGCAATACTAAAGTGCCAATAAGAACATCCAATAGTCAAAGGTATATGGAATACAAATGGTATAGAGAGAAATAGTCCTATAAATACTATATTAACTACAACCTAAAACCTCTTACCATGGAATATTGAAGTCTCCTGTTAAAAGGAACCACCAGCTTTCATATGTTCTCATGTTCTGAGCAAGGAACTTAAACGTTAGCTTTTTTACATGGCACATATTGCACTTTGACTTTCTTCTCCAACACCAAATTGAACATGTTTCATGATTTATTTGAGGCTAAATTGATTTTTATTGATGTATTATATTAAGTTAAATAAGTGTTAATTCAGTATTGTTGTAATTGCCATTATTACAAATGAAAATTAGCAGATTAATCGGTCCTCCAATAATTGGTATAGGCGTTGAAAAATCATAATCGGTCGACCTCTAGTACTATAACTATTTGCACATAATTACAACACTGTATATAGACATAATATGACATTTGAAATGTATTTATTCTTTTGGAACTTTTGTGAGTGTAGTATTTACTGTTCACTTTTTATTGTTTATTTCACTATTGTTTATCCATTTAACTTGCTTTGGCAATGTAAACATATGTTTCCCATGCCAATATAGCTCCTTGAATTGAATTAAACTATGTGTCACAGGAGAGAGTTCTATTAAACCATTAAACCATTAAGGCCGCCTTCCTTCTTCTCCCACCCTAAACTAGCCAGAGCCGTCTGCGGCTGAAAACTTGGCCAGTCTCCTGTCCTTGTGTATCGGTTCACTGACTGACTTCCTGGCACCCTGTTTAGACAAAGGCAGCGTTTTCTCTTTCACTGCTTCTAAAAGCACACACACTCGTTGACCGGTCATGCTGGACTTCCAAAATGACATGTCTTACTGCGGGATATTAGACATCTCCATTGGAGAGGAATGTTCGAGGTGAGGGACTTCTCTTCAAAATCAGCTGAGAAGGAGCTAATGACATGCAAACAATTGGGGAAAGACTAATTAAGAACGATTTCAGTCTGAGTTCCTAAAATGTAATCGGTCTTGTCCGGTTTCGTGACATCATCAGCGTCTCCTCCGACACTTGACCTGTCAGAGTGTCGGAGGTCTGTCAAGTGTCTCGCCTTTGACCTCTCTGTGTCTTGCTGTGTGTTTGATTGCATTGTTTATTCAGCAGAAAGACAGTTAATAGGCTGGATATTGACGTGTAGGGATCAGACAATAGACAGACATAGCACGCTGCTTGCCTCCGGTCTCAAAGATATCCCTCTCTGTTTCAGAATGAAGAGATCATGGGTCAGTGAATCTCCATTTACAGTGCTTCTTAATCCAGGACTAGGCATAATATGTGTTCAGGAAACTGCCCCCAATCCTATCTGAGGTTGTAGTATCTGGCTGGTATTAGTCAACATAGGACCTCTGCAAAATAATGGACTACTGTGCAAATAGCAGACTCCAAATAACAGTGTAATTCAGTATTTCTAAATCAGATATGCTATCGTTGTGGAAGGTTGACGGTATAGGCTATTTGCAGGGTGAATTTATCACTAGGTCACCATTAGGCGATTGTTTCTCTGTGATTCTCCAACTATTAACATATGAAAGGGCCCATTAGGGGAGAGCATGTTACTATCTTCAGATTAGCAATGGTCATTTTGGCCCGTGATGTTGTTGACTGGTTTGCTAAACAGCTCTCCCTTTTCTCTCTCTCCCTCTATAGCTTTCTACCCTCATTCTCCACTGACTCTCTATGTCTCTCTCTTTCTCTCCCTCTCACTTTCCACCCATCCTCTCTCCCCCTCTCCCCTTTCCATCTCTCCCTCTCTCTCTCTCACTTTCTCCCCCTCCTCTCTGTCTGTCTCTCCCCTCTCCCCCCTCTCTCTAAACAGTGTTCTGTCATTTAGCACTGCTGCTTCCCATTGAGTGGCTGAGCGTTGTTTGGATTTCTATAGTGGAGAAGAACAATGAAGTCTGGTCTGTTGCACACACACAAGTGCACACACACTATGCGCATGGTCTGTGAGAGCCAGCGTACCTGTGCGTGACTGCCACAGCAGGGAAGTGTGTGTGAGTGGCTCTCACACCGTGCTCCAATCTGACCCAACCAGCCCCAAACCCGCACACACAAATGAACTCACAAATACATTTGTACGTATGCAAATGATAATACACACACTCTTAAACTATGCAAACACCACAATCACACTCTCCCAGAGATTAGATTCAAATACACATGTATTGTACATACAGTACAGTACAAATGGACCGGCACACAAAGCAAAGCCAAGCAATAATACAGGAGCACTTCAAGCAGTCAATAAAATAGATCCCAAGCTTTGACCCCGAAATACAAACATTACAAAGCGAAGATTCACAAATTCAAATGAAAATGCATAAATTACCACCACGCACACAATAGCACACAGTCAATCCCTCATTCCCCTTCTTTCTCCCTTTCCCGTTCTCTCTCTCCCTCTAGCTCCCTTCTTCTAGTGAATCCCCATTCACTTCCCAAGGACACCACTCTGGCATTCCATTCCCTCCACCATCCTGCCTTTTCCATCCCTTTCCATTGTTCTTTCACAATATTCAGCCTTAAGTAAGATGCCCTCCCATCACCCTGCGAATTGGAATTCAATATGCTGTATTGGCATGACCATGAAATATCAGTAGACTGTCTATAGTCCCTCTCCCTTTGCCCCTCTCGATCTCTCAAATTCCAAATTAACTTGAAAGTGATGGATCAATGTTGACAAAGCAATGCAATACAAAATAATTACGGAAAATAAAAGGAATTAGTGTCAAATGGATGCTTTACAATTCCTCTTTCTCCCTCTCTCCCACTTTATTTCTCCCCCTATATCCCCCTCTCCATCACTCCACCTCTACCTCCCTGAATGTGGGTGTTGTTCTTCTGTGAGAGAATGAACAGGTTGGTGTGTGTGAGTCAGAGAGGATTAAAACAGTACAACACAGGCAGGAGAAGCAGCACTCTGCTCCATCTGAGCGTTGCCTGGCTTTCTGTTATCTATGTTTAGAAACAGAACTCTGGAGTCTTTATCCTCACTCTCCCTCTCACAAAGACACTGCTGTCTTTCAGTGGAAAAATACGACTTAGATGGGGACGTGACTTGGAGCTGTGCAACAGGTACAATACTCAGCACAGTGAAAAATGGCTTTGAAAAGAAAGAGAGAAAAAAGTATTTTCAAGATGACTTAAATAAAGAGCTGTTTCCTGGATGGAGTGGGCCAAGAGGGTCAGGCCCCAATGTCTCTCAATGGCAAGGCTGTGCTCACTGAGCCTCTCTCTCTCTCTGTTTCTTTCACTCTCTCTTTTTTCACTTTTTCTTCAGCAGTATCTCGATCACACCACTTAGTCTGTAAAAACGGCCTTATCTTATGAGGTGAGAGTAGAGATAGAGAGCTCAGGTGAGAAAAACAATTAGGGCCTGCTATTCTGAATTTCAGCCATGCAGGATCCTCCCCCGTGACTGGAGCATTAACAGATGAAGCATATTCCTTAAATGAGCACCTGAACACCTAAAGCTTAACAGCAGCCATTACAATAGGACATGGTGCTTCTAGACTGGTTAAAGGATTTACTGTAATTAATGAATGTGTGGGGGGACTGCTTGTCTCTCGCTCTCTCCTTCTCTCCCTCTCGCTGTCTCCCTCTCTCACCATGGCCAGTATCTCTCATGTCTCCTCTCCTCAAAAGCACATGCAGCAGCCCCCTTAATGGTTAGATGTTAGATCACACACGGCTTTAGAAGACAAAACAAACAGCAACTGTTCCTCTTTTGCTTAGAAACTGGCATCAAGAGACAGCATTAAAAAGGCAAAAGTGAAGAGAGCAAATTTAACAAAATAATGTGATACAGGCAGAAAAAAGTTATTGTTTACTGAGACAAACTTCCCCCCTCTTCCTCCTCTCCCCTTCTCTCCCATCCCCCTCCCTCTCTTGCCCGGCCAGCTGTCTATACACCTGCTCTCTCTCTCTCTGTCTCTCTGTCTCTCTGTCTCTCTCTCTCTCTCTCTCTCTCTCTCTCTCTCTCTCTCTCTCTCTCTCTCTCTCTCTCTCTCTCTCTCTCTCTCTCTCTCTCTCTCTCTCTCTCTCATCTCCCTCTCCCTCTCTCCTTCCTTATCTCCCTCTCTCTCTCCTTATCTCCCTCTCTCTCTCCTTATCTCCCTCTCTCCTTCCTTATCTCCCTCATCTTTTACGTATCTCTCCTCTGCTCTTCTAATGCCATATCTCCTTATATGGAACCAGAAATCTGGTGTGTGCGACTGGTGGGGGTACCGTGTGTATGTGCGCAAATTACCCTAATTGCACAAGGGCTATCCAGCCTGTCACTATTTCACTCCCCATTATCCTCCCATCGCCGTGGCTTACCATCTCTCTCCAAATCCAGGTTCTACCCCCAATGAGCTGTCATAGAGCAGCACTAAAACCCAGTAATTTCCCATACCAACCCCCGTCCTCATACCCCCATATCTGATCAGCTCAATCCAGCTCTGTCATTAAATCACTGTCATCAAATCTTCCCACTATCCCTACCACAGCCTCAGTTTAATTTAACCTCCATCCTTCCCCCCTTCCTCCCTGTGCCCAACCATAGCACATTTCTAATGTTAATGCTCTCTCTCACACACACACACACACACACACACACACACACACACACACACACACACACACACACACACACACACACACACACACACACACACACACACACACACATTGGTTTAAAGGTGCTTCCCTGAAGGGCTCAGCCTGAGCTACACTGTTATTTTCACACCCAGGATAAACGTCTCTCTTTATATACACTACTCACTACTGTTATTTTTCTGCTCTTCTTTTCTCCTTCTCTGTATCTATTGCTCTCTTCTACTTCTGCATATTAACCCATATGAAATTCCTGGTTGTTGTTTTTTTACAGCTAACTAATTGACAACATTGGTCTTACGAACAAAACATTCTACGCTTACGAAATATGTATTCTATCGTTGGTATGTTGAAGAACTAAGAGAAATAACAGTATACAAAATGTTAACACATCCAGAGATAGAGATTTAAGTGTCTGGGACGAATGGACGAGCTAACATGTACTGTATAGGGATGTCTCTTCGTCTTTCTCTCTCGTTTTTTCTCTCTCTCTCTCGCTCCCCCTCTATCCCTCTTTTTATCTCTCTCGCTGCCGAAACACACACACTGGTGGCACTTTAATTGGGAAGACAGGAGTAGTAATGGCTCTAACAGAATAAATGGAATAGTTTCAAACACATCATTCACTCCAATCCAGACATTATTATGAACCATACTCCCCTCCCCAGCTTCCTGTGACACACACAGAGACACACATACACACAGTTCTAAGGTCACTACGTGTTTCCCTGGCCGGAACAGGTGTCATGCAGACAGCGTACCGGAGTGCAGGTGTGGGAAAGGTGAAATCACTATAAACATTTTCTCTCTTTTTTTCTCTTCTCTTATTTCATCTTATTTCTGTCAGTGTGGATCTAGCTGCTCTATTCTCTTGCTCCATCTCTTTCCCTCTTTCTTTCCCTCCCTCGCTTCTCGGTCTCTCTCATTCAGCGTGTGTGATCTCTTTTTCCATGAGTTAGTTTCTCCTGAGGATATAACGCCACCTACACACATTGAGCATGGGGCAGCCGGATGACACAACACAGAACAGAAATACCAGCAGAGTTGCAGCTAGCTCAGAACAGAGAAACTACTTCACTCAGCATCAATACTTGTTGCAGTTACATAAATGGCAGTTTATATCCATCCACCACACAAACACACACATCACAACAGCTCCACGATGTGAAAGCAAACCTTGTTAAACAGGTACTGAGAAACACACAGCATGAACTACATACTGTACAAGAACCTGAAAGAGTCTATTTAGTATATAATGTTTAAGGATTTAATTAAACATTTTCCCCAAAAATATTTTGTTCGATTTGCATGAATAAAACAGCAGATAAAATTCAACCAAAGGGGACAAATAAAGACCAAAAACAATATAGCAAAACCATAAGGATTCTGAATAAATGTTCAGTCAACACATACAGTTCCTTCAGAAAGTATTCACACCCCTTGACTTTTTTACCATTTTGTTGTGTTAAAAAGTGGGATTCAAATGGATATAATTGTCATCTTTTGTCAACGATCTACACAAAGTGAACAAATTATAAGAATTCTACTAATGGGAAACATTTTGAGTCAATGCATATTAGAATCACCTTTGGCAGTGATTACAGGTGTGTCTTTCTGGGTAAGTCTCTAAGAGCTTTGCACACCTGGATTGTAAAATATTTGCCCATTATTCTTTAAAAAATTCTTCAAGCTCTGTCAAGTTAATTGTTGATCATTGCCAGACAGCCATTTTCAAGCGTTGCCATAGATTTCCAAGCCGATTTATGCCAGAAATGTAACTAGGCCACTCAGGAACATTCAATGTCATCTTTGTAAGTAAGTCCAGTGTATAATTGGCCTTGCGTTTTAGGTTATTGTCCTCCCGAAAGGTGCATTTTTCTCCCAGGTTGTTTTGGAAAGCAGACTGAACCAGGTTTTCCTCTAGGACTTTGCTGAACTCTATTCCTTTTCTTTTAATCCTAAGAAAACTCCCCAGTCCTTGCCGATGACAATCATACCCATAACATGATGCAGCCACCACCATGCACATAATGCTTTGCATAAAAAAAGATATATACATATTCTTTGCCACATTTTTGCAGTATTACTTTAGTGCGTTATTGCAAACAGGACGCATGTATTGGAATATTTTTACTCTGTACAGGCTTCCTTTTTTTAAAACTAATTTAGGTTAGTATTGTGGAGTAACGACAATGTTCTTGATCCATCCTCAGTTTTCTCCTATCACTGCCATTTAACTCTATAACTGGTTTAAAATTACCATTATGGTGAAATCCCGTAGCGGTTTCCTTCCTCGCCGCCAACTGAGTTAAGAAGGACACCTGCATCTTTGTAGAGACTAGGTGTATTGATACACCATCCAAAGTGTAACTAACAATTTCACCATGCTCAAAGGGATATATATATTCAATGTCTGTTTTTTTTACTCTTCTTTTCAAGATACTAGAAAAACTCCATGGTCTTTGTCGTTGAATCTGTGTTTGCAATTCACTGCTCGACTGAGGGACCTTACAGATAATTGTTTGGGTTACAGAGATGAATAGTCATTCAAAAATCATGTTAAACACCATTGTTGCACACAGAGTTAGTCCATGACACTTATTATCTGAATAGTTAGGCACATTTTTACTCCTGAAGTTATTTAGGCTTGCCATAAAGGAATTGAATACTTATTCACGCATGACATTTCAGCTTTACATTTTTTATTAGTTAGTGAACAAAAATCTAAAAACATAATTCCACTTTGACATTATGGGGTATTTTGTGTAGATCAGTGACACGAAATAGAATTGTATTAAAGGTTATATTCAAGCTGTGACACAGCAAAATGTGGGAAAAGTCAAGGGGTGTAAATACGTTCTGAATGCACTGTATCTATAACAGAGCTTGTGGCAACTACCACCTAAATACAGCCAACCATCAAGTGATCCCTCTCAGTCCATCTGTGTGATGGGAACATGCCCCACATTTTTTAGCAATTGGAGCCAAAAAAATCTGCTTAAAAACAACTCTAATTATATACCATAGATAGGAAATAGTTGTTTATCTCTTACCTTAATAAAGACAATGGTTGATATCAGTGATGCAAAATATGTATCAAACACAATCAAACACAACACAAGCAGTCTCCTCAGAATGCACACACACACACACGCACGCACACACACACGCACACATGCACACACACACACACACACACGCACACACGCACGCACACGCACACGCACACACACAGCTGGGTGTAGGTAGTATAGTCAGTGCACTCACCTTGGTACTCCTGTCCGGGGGTGTAGGCAGTGGGGTTCCCAGCGATCTGTAGGGTGAGGAGCACCTCTCCCCCTCCCTCGGCTACCCCGGACCCCTCCAGCTCCCCATGGTGGGTACACAGGAAGAAGAAGGGGTTGAAGCGGGGGTAGAAGCCTGCTGCTGGGGGGCTCCCCAAATCCACACCGGTCCCCAACACCAGGACCAGCAGGGCACAGCCGAGGGCACCCCAGACAGAGGCCCATGCCATCACCCTGAAAAACGACGGAATGAGGGAGAGAGGGATGAAGAAGAGGAGGGAGAGTGGTGGTGTGTGGAGAAAGGTAGTCACAGGTAGAGTTCCAGTAAGATGGCTTGAGGGCTGGAGTCCACACTTGGTCGACTTGGATAGAGAAAGTCTAGTTCTGGGTTCTGAAAACAGTGTGTGTAAATATGTGTGTGTGTGGTTGGTTATAAGCAGACTGTACTGTAGCACTCCGTTTCTCTCCTCTGTTACGCCTTTTCTCTCTTCTCTCTTCCTTCCACTCTGTGGGAGTTCAGAGCTAGTCTTTGCTGTCCTGTTCCGCGGTTTAAATACCTCCCCTTCACCCACCCCTCCCTCCCTCTCTCTTTCAGACCCAGGCGTGCTGTACGCTCTCTGTGAGCCGGCCTCCCTCCCTATTCCTCTCTCATCCAGCTCTCTCCTCCCTCTTTTTCTGTCAGTCATTCTATCACTCTGTTTCTCTCTCTCCAGCTCTCTCTCTCTCTATCCCCAGCTCCCTCTAGCCCACTGTATCACTCCACCCAGGACCCTTCCACCCCTCTCTCTCTCCAGAGACCTTAGCTGTCTTATCTCTCTTCATCTGTTGGTGTCTTTATCCCCACCATGAGCATAGAGAGAGAGAGATCCTAGCTTATTCACACTTTCCTTTGTCTTTTTCCCCATCCACCACCCAGCCTGTCTCCTCCTCTTCTCCTCTACCACCTAGTATCACACCTCCCTCCCCTCCTTTTTCTCTTCCCTCTCTCTCTCAGCTCTCCATCTCAAAATTAGTCCCCCTCCCCTCTGCCTGTCTTCCTACTAACCCCTTCTCTCTATATATGTCTCCTTGTCTCTGTCTCCCCAGCTATGTATTTTTACCCAATTCCAAGTATTTTGTTTTTCCTCCTCCTCTTCTCTCGTTGCTTTTTTTTATGGGGTTTCCTTCAGAATCTCCTTTTCCATCCGATTCTCCAACTTTCTCTTTCTTCACTGTCAGAGCCCAGTCAGCTTCTGCTTTCTCCCTTCTTTCCCTTTCTCTCTCTCTCCCTATTTCACTCTCCCTCCCTCCCCCTGTTCTCTGGTCTAGACTAACTCCCCACTATAGAGCAGAGTTGACACCAGAGCCGATAATTCTGTTTTCACCCCGTATGTCTCTATAGCCCGGCTTCCAAATCATAGCTTAGTATCTCCCTCTCTCTTTCTGTATACTATCTCTCTCTTTCTCACTCTCCCTCTTCCTGGAATAAACAAAAACAGCATGGAGCTACTCCTCCTACCTCTCGTCCACACACTATCTCCATCTGTTTCTCTCTCTCTCTCCATTCTACAACAAGTACAGCTTCATTGACTTACAAAAACAATGCATCTTTCTCCAGAGCTAACACAGTGCATTATACATACACATACCGCCTTACATCTCTGTAACACAACTCAAAACTAAATAAACAACATTAAAGCAGACTAAACCAATAAAACATTTCAAAAGCAGTCTTTAGACCTCCGATGCTGGTGAGTGGTGAGCCACTGCTCTGCACGGATCTGATCTGTCTCTCTCTACTCAGCCGTGTGTGTGTGTGTGTGTGTGTGTGTGTGTGTGTGTGTGTGTGTGTGTGTGTGTGTGTGTGTGTGTGTGTGTGTGTGTGTGTGTGTGTGTGTGTGTGTGTGTGTGTGTGTGTGTGTGTGTGTGTGTGTGTGTGTGTGTGTGTGTGTGTGTGTGTGTGTGTGTGTGTGTGTGTGTGTGTGTGTGTGTGTGTGTGTGTGTGTGTGTGTGTGTGTGTGTGTGTGTGTGTGTGTGTGTGTGTGTGTGTGTGTGTGTGTGTGTGTGTGTGTGTGTGTGTGTGTGTGTGTGTGTGTGTGTGTGTGTGTGTGTGTGTGTGTGTGTGTGTGTGTGTGTGTGTGTGTGTGTGTGTGTGTGTGTGTGTGTGTGTGTGTGTGTGTGTGTGTGTGTGTGTGTGTGTGTGTGTGTGTGTGTGTGTGTGTGTGTGTGTGTGTGTGTGTGTGTGTGTGTGTGTGTGTGTGTGTGTGTGTGTGTGTGTGTGTGTGTGTGTGTGTGTGTGCTGTCTGTCTCTCTCCTCAGCCAGTATGTTTGTGGTTTTGTGGTTAAACTCCGGTGCAGCCTAGCATGCTGAGCGAGCTCCAACACACACACACACACACACACACACACACACACACACACACACACACACACACACACACACACACACACACACACACACACACACACACACACACACACACACACACACACACACACACACACACACACACACACACACACACAGCTGACCTGCTCGCGAAGCAGCAAGCAAAAGCTTAGCCTTCCCAACAGATGCTTGAACAAACTTAAGTCTGGGTCAAATACACATATATCAAACATAAACACACTATAGAAAATCCCCTGCTGCTGTTTGTCCACTCCCTGCTTTTACTGTGAGAGCAATGCTGTTATTTTGGGCCTGAGTGATGGAGGACAGACAGACTGCTGTTCCTGCTGTCAGGAAGTAGAACTCTGGTGGCCCTCTGACCCTTCTGTCATGGAGCACTGGGTACACCACACATACACATTATGCAAACATGGATACAGTAAAGACAATCAAGACTGTATTTTTCTAATGCACATCTGGGCCCTAAAACTATGCCAAATGACTTAAACACCTCTCTAAATCACTGCAAGGATGGAGAGAGAGAGAGAGAGAGAGAGAGAGAGAGAGAGAGAGAGAGAGAGAGAGAGAGAGAGAGAGAGAGAGAGAGAGAGAGAGAGAGAGAGAGAGAGAGAGAGAGAGAGAGAGAGAGAGAGAGAGAGAGAATAAAAGATCTTGGAGAGACTTTACAGTACTCAATGTGCTTGCTGCAGATTTTCAAAATATGCTTTTGAACCATAGCTAAACAAGCATTTGTGTAACAGTATTGATAGCCTAGCATAGGATTATGCCTGGCATTCAGCATGCAACATTTTCACAAAAACCTGAAAAGCATTCAAATAAAATCATTTACCTTTGAAGAACTTCAGATGTTTTCAATGAAGAGACTCTCAGTTAGATAGCAAATGTTCCGTTTTTACAAAAATATTATTTGTGTTGACAAATCGCTCCGTTTTCTTCATCACGTTTGGGTAAAAAAAAAAAAAAAAATGTTCTAAATTAACTCCATAATATCTACAGAAACATATGGCAAACGATGTTTAGAATCAATCCTCAAGGTGTTTTTCCACATATCTATCGATGATAAATCCTTTGTGGCAGTTGACTTTCTCTTCTGAAGAAATGGAACGCGCATGGACCTAGAGATTACGCAATAATTTCGACACAGGACACCGGGCGGACACCTGGTAAATGTAGTCTCTTATGGTCAATTTTCCAATGATATTCCTACAAATACGTCACAATGCTGCAGACACCTTAGAGAAACGACAGAAAGGGCAGGCTCATTCCTGGCGCATTCACAGCCATATAAGGAGAAATTGGAACACAGCGCCTTCAGAATCTGGGGCATTTCGTGTATGAAACTTCATCTTGGTTTCGCCTGTAGCATTAGTTCTGGGGCACTCACAGATAATATCTTTGCAGTTTTGGAAACGTCAGAGTTTTTCTTTCCAAAGCTGTCAAGCATCTTTTCGTGACAAAATATCTTGTTTAAAACGGGAACGTTTTTTATCCAAAAATTAAAAGAGCGCCCCCTATCTCGAAGAAGTTAATAAAGACGAGCAAAAAAGTATACAATTGCTCAGAGAAACAGGTTTTGTTTAACAAGTAATAAAGAAACATTTTAAAATAGGAGTACCCCTGTTTTCATTACTTCAGAACACATTCCCCTTCTCTTTCCCTCCCTCACTGTTCCTTTCTTTCTCATTGCAAAATGTTGATTTTGTGGTCAATTTACCATATCTTTGAGGATTTTGATGTGTGTTGGGATTACTGACTTGCTGGAAGACCCACTTGTGGTCAAGTTTCAGCCTCCTGGCAGAGGCAACCAGGATTAACCTTTCTAGCGCTAGAGGAACGCCTCGACAACGTTCCGCAGAAAAGGCAGCGCGCGAAATTCTAAAATATTTTTTAGAAACATGTAACTTTCACACATTAACAAGTCCAATACAGCAAATGAAAGATACACTTCTTGTTAATCTACCCATCGTGTCTGATTTTAAAAAATGCTTTACAGCGAAAGCACAACATATGATTATGTTAGATCACCGCCAAGTCAAAACAACACACAGCCAAAGATAGGAGTCACAAAAAGCAGAAATATAGATAAAATGAATCACTAACCTTTGATGATCTTCATCAGATGACACTCATGGGACATCATGTTCCAAAACATCCGATGATTTTGCAGAAATACTCATAATAAACATCGACAAAAGATACAAGTGTTATTCACAGAATTAAAGATACACTTCTCCTTAATGCACCCGCTGTGTCAGATTTCAAAAAAACTTTACAGAAGAAGCATAATCTGAGAACGGAGCTCAGAGCCCAATCCAGCGAGAGAAATAGCCTCCATTTTGGAGTCAACAGAAGTTAGAAATAACACAATAAATATTCACTTACCTTAGATGATCTTCATCAGAATGAACTCCCAGGAATCCCAGTTCAACAATAAATGACTGATTTGTTCCATAAAGTCCATCATTAATGTCCAAATAGCCACTTGTTGTTAGCGTGTTCAGCCCAGTAATCCATCTTCATGAGGCGTGAGCACTACGTCCAGACAAAAACTCGAAAAGTTCCATTACAGGTCATAGAAACAAGTCAAACAATGTATGCAATCAATCTTTAGGATGTTTTTAACATAAAACATCATTAATGATCCAACTGGAGAATTCCTATTTCTGAAGAAAAGCACTGGAACTAGAGGTAACTCTGTCAGGTGCGCGTCACGAGCTGACAGAGTTACCTCAAACAGGTCTCATGAGCCCCTCCTTTATAGTAGAATCCTCAAACCAGTTTCTAAAGACGGTTGACATCTAGTGGAAGACGTAGGAAGTGCAACATAACCAATATCCCACTGTATCATCAATAGGGACTGAGTTGAAAAACTACAAACCTCAGATATCCCACTTCCTGGTTGGAGTTTTCTCAGGTTTTCACCTGCCATATGAGTTCTGTTATACTCACAGACATCATTCAAACAGTTTTAGAAACTTCAGTGTTTTCTATCCAATACTAATAATAATATGCATATATTAGCATCTGGGACAGAGTAGGAGGCAGTTCACTCTGGGCACGCTATTCATCCAAAAGTGAAAATGCTGCCCCCTGTAGTGTTCCACACTACACCACCGCTGAACACACCTGCCACACACTCACAAGCTCACACGCATTCCCTCTCCCTCTCTATTTCTCTCTCCCCACCTTTTACTTATCTTGCAATAGGTTCAATATCAGCCCAAAACAACAAAAAATACAAAAAAATACAATAAACCTCAACGCATATTCTTTATCCCTTTACACTTGTGTGTATAAGGTAGTAGTTTTGGAATTGTTAGGTTAAATTACTCGTCGGTTACTACTGCATTGTCGGAACTAGAAGCACAAGCATTTCGCTATTCTCGCATTATCATCTGCTAATCATGTGTATGTGACAAATAAATTTGATTTGAACTCAGTCCAACACATATTTTTTTTATAGTTCTACAGTATGTCAGAGCGGGAAAGATTGCCAGGAGAAAGCCATCTGTTTTACCTGTCGCAGTCTCTGTTAAGAGCTGCACACACACACAGACACCTCCCAGGAACCACAAAGCTCAGCAAAGGTCACAGTAACACATGGCCTTTGTGCTTTCTCCATGTAGACCATGTCCTTCATCCATTCACCCATTGTTACACCACAGCTATCTCCCCTCCCCACTTCACACATACATGCAAACTGAGACACGCATGCACACACATGCATCCACACACACACACACACACACACACACACACACACACACACACACACACACACACACACACACACACACACACACACACACACACACACACACACACACACACACACACACACACACACACACACACACACACACACACACACACACTGGGGCAGGCAGTGAGACTGAGGGCTATCACTATCCATTATGGAAAGTAGGTCGGTGAGGGGAGGGCTTGAGGAGTGGGGAAGGGACCTTCATTATTTTATGATTATTAACTTCCACCTCAGGGTTGCTATGTGCTGGGGGTCTTTTTGTCCACTTCTTGATTTTAACTCCCTCAATCTCCCAACCACACACACACACACACACATCCTCGAGCTCATACACATGCAGGCTCAAGTGCACGCAGACACTACCACCAAAATGCACATACAAACACACACACACACACGCACACCACCACCACTCTCTTTCAAAGGGCTGCGTGCCAAACAAGGCAGAACAGAGCAGAAACACAAAAGAGTAAAAGAGCTCAAGGGGATAGAGAGAGTGTGAGGGATGGAGGGAGGAGGATAAAAGGGAGAGACAGAGAGAGGAGGGAGTTTGGGGTTGTTAGCTGTCTCTGCTTCATCACTCAGGAGACCCTAATTTACACTAACAGGTTGTTTACTCTCTATGGCAAATGGTAATAAAACAGGGTGTTTGAGGGAGGGAGGGGTGCCCTGAGAGAGCACTTCAGCTGTTATGGTTTGCACACTCCAATTAGCCATATGAAAGGACTATGGTGAGGCCCAAATGGCACCCTATTCCTTATATAGTCCACTACTCTTGACCAGGGGCCATAGGGAACAGGGGTGCCATTTTGGGATGTAGCCTAACAGTCACCCCAACAGGAGAGCATGGGGATGTAGGTATTAAAGGGGTGTAGCTATAAAGGGGGGCGTCTGTGTTAATGTCCACAGCCAGGATCACCCCAAAAGCCTGTTAACAAAGAGAGGGGTGGTGTCACACTTAGAGCAACGGTAACAGCTGCTTAAAAAAAACACTTACATTGCCAATACACAAGGTCACACAGTAGGCAGTCTGGGGTGGACTAGACACACAATGAAAAAGGAAGAGTCTGCTCTGTAAGTCATTTAATTTCATAGAGAAGGATGCAGAGTCATGTACAATAGAACTATCTGCTGTTAACTTTATACTATACGTCTTTCGATCCACAGGAGGTTTGATAGTCAACAAAAAATATTAAGTCGAATTTGGGATAAACTGATATTCATCTTTATCTTTCTTACAATTAGCAGATAAGAACTTGTGATGGAAGTCTGTCCCTTTAATGCATGTGGTTGTCGAGATTCGGTAACAGAGGCTTACACACTGAGGTTTTACTGACGAAAACAGCCTAGCCCTGAGATAAGCCTTCCCAGATCCAGGCTCAGGGTGAGAAGGTCCAGAGGCGCTGGAAGTGGTCCATTATTGCGACCAAGAGGGGGTGGTGGAGTGAATAACACCCAGACAGTTTAACCTGTCCCTGGGTAGACCGGAGCAGACACTGGGGCATCCTCTTCCAGAGCTCCAGAAGATCCAGTTAACCCCAGCAGGCTCAACATTCTCAACATATCTCCATTCCTCTCTCACCACAGACTTCCATTTAGCACCTTCACCAGACTTCCTTCCACATGGGAGATGTGTGTGGTATGATGTTAATCCTAGTAAAGAACAAGAAAGCCTGCACACTGTTTGTGCTCCCAATTCACCATATTACATTGTCAGTGTGCAGGCATTTCTTTTAAGGATGTGCATATGACCACAAACATTTCTATATTGATACACACAAAAATAGGCTTATATAGTAGTTGAAAATGAATAAAAATACATATTATTTAAGAAAAACCACTGGGTGCAAGGACAAAAGAGAATGACATAAAGCTGTGGACCTCCTCTCAGGGTAGATGTCATCTTCTTTAACTGGAGTTAACCATGTGTGTTTCCGAATCCAACAAGCGACACACAGTACTGTGCTGAGAAAGAGAGCTTTCTTCTGGTACCATTTAGAAGTGATGTATATTTCATCAGCTGTGAGTCATAGTTCTTATTGAGTTCCGACAACAGAATAACGGAGTGCGTTGCTCAGGGGTGTATCCCTCTCTTCGCACAGCGCAACACTTCCGCTGCATTTGCAATTCTGTCCAGAATGCCTCTGCGCTCCAGACGATACTGTAATATGGCTGAGGGATGTAGGACTGTGACTGTCTGCCGCCATGCAGAAACAAAGGCAAGAGATAAAATAAATGAAAAGAGAAAGGAGGAGGGGGTGGCGGTGTAGGGTGAAGAGAGGACACCAGCGGGAGAGGGGAAAAAAGAGAGAGGGAGAGAGATGAGGATAGATAGAGTAGATAGAGAAAGAAGAGAGAATTCCTTGAAACTCGACAGACAAATCTCCTCAATTCTTCTTCACACATCCCCATGCAACCAAATAATGGAGGGAGGTGGTACTTAAGGAGGGATGGATGAGAAAGTAAAGGAGAAGAATGCAGAGAAACAAGAGCTTCAGTGTTTCAGTCAGTGTAACTCAAGGACATTACAGTCAGTATCCATTAGAGTCAGCGAATTTTCCCCATCTGAGACAATAAAGTAACTACTACTTCTAACGACTGTACCTCGTCCTCTACGTACATGTTTTGTTTCTTGTCTAAAAGGAAACCATTACCAGACCCTTTGACTTGCTGGGAGTTTTCAGCTGGCTGGCAACAAGTTGACAGACCCCCTTCCTCTTCCTCCTTCACTTCTTCCTCCTCCTCCTCCTTCTCCACCTCCTCTTCTTCTATGAATCTAGACGACAACAAGTGCAAAAAAGCATGTGAGAGTAAAGTACTATATGCATAGTTGGAGTCAAACACAGACAGAAACCTCCACATCTATTAAACACAAAAAAGGCAAAAAAACACGTCCTCTATAACCTCTGAATGACAGAAAAGAAAACACATCTCTCTCTGCTCCATCCTCTAATATGAGCTGTTGTCAGGCATTGTGTTCTGCTATACAGACTGGGAGAGAATGCTGTTCCACTGGGGTATAGGCGTGGCAGCACGTCTGGCCCCAACGTGGTCTCAGCACAATTTGTATTATTCTGTGGGTATATCTTTGTGGCTCCATTAAGTATGATATGTTACGTTAGGTTACATTATGAATTAAATAGCGGTCGTACAATATCATACACATTACTGGAAGTATAGTATCATAAATCTTACCTGGTTGTACAACAGCATACAAATTGGATGATGTTACTTATCAAATTTCTTGGTGGATGTATAGTAGTACATGACTATCTCTGAGACCAGGCTGCTTGTTGTGCCAAAAAATGAGAATTACCGGGATAATTTCTCGATAGCGATTAGGTGAACTAACAAACAAGGTTAGGATAATTTAAGTGACAGGTTAGGTGAAGTTAAATGGCTAAGAGTTCAAGCGTGGTTTCATCAGACCAGAAAATCTTGTTTCTCATGGTCTGAGATGAGAGATGGTTGTCCTTCTGGAAGGTTCGCCCATCTCCACAGAGGAACTCTGGAGCTCTGATCAAAGCCCTTCTCTGAAAAAAATACTTTTTTCAAAAAATTATAAAAATGTAAAAATGAAAAGTGGTGCGTACATATGTATTCACCCCCTTTGATATGAAGCCCCTAAATAAGATCTGGTGCAGCCAATTACCTTCAGAAGTCACATAATAAATTAAATAAAGTCCACCTGTGTGCAATCTAAGTGTCACATGATCTGTCTCACATGATCTCAGTCAGTATATATACACCTGTTCTGAAAGACCCCAGAGTCTACAACACCACTAAGCAAGACGCACCACCAAGCAAGCGGCACTATGAAGACCAAGGAGCTCCAAACAGGTCAGGGACAAAGTTGTGGAGAAGTACAGATCAGGGTTGGGTTATAAAAAAATATCAGAAACTTTGAACATCCTATAAAATCGATTATTAAAAAATTGAAAGAATATGGCACCAGAACAAACCTGCCAAGAGAGGGCCGTCCACCAAAACTCACGGACCAGGCAATGGGGGCATTAATCAGAGAGGCAAAAAAGAGACCAAAGATAACCATGAAGGAACTGCAAAGCTCCACAGAGGAGATTGGAATATCTGTCCATAGGACAACTTTAAGCCGTACACTCTACAGAGATGGGCTTTACGGAAGAGTGGCCAGAAAAAAAGCCATTGCTTAAAGAAAAAAATAAGTAAGCATGTTTGGTGTTCGCCAAAAGGCATGTGGGAGACTCCCAAACATATGGAAGAAGGTACTCTGGTCAGATGAGACTAAAATTGAGCTTTTTGGCCATCAAGGAAAATGCTATGTCTGGCGCAAACACAAAACTTCTTATAACCCTGAGAACCTCATCCCCACAGTGAAGCATGGTGGCAGCATCATGCTGTGGGGATGTTTTCATTGGCAGGGTCTGGGAAACTGGTCAGAATTAAAGGAATGATGGATGGCACTAAATAGAGGGAAATTCTTGAGGGAAACCTGTTTCAGTCTTCCAGAGATTTGAGTCTGGGATGGAGGTTCATCTTCCATTAGTACAATGACCCTAAGCATATTGCTAAAGCAACACTCGAGTGGTTTAAGGGGAAACATTTAAATGTCTTGGAATGGCCTAGTCAAAGCCACGACCTCAATCCAATTGAGAATCTGTGGTATGACTTAAAGATTGCTGTACACCAGCGGAACCCATCCAACTTGAAGGAGCTGGAGCAGTTTTGCCTTAAAGAATGGGCAAAAATCCCAGTGGCTAGATGTGCCAAACATATAGAGACATACCCCAAGAGATTTGGCGCTGTAATTGGCGCTGTAATTGCTGCAATAGGTGACACTACAAAGTTTTGACTTTGGGGGGATGAATATTTATGCACACTCAACTTCTGTTTTTTTGTCTTATTTATTGTTTGTTTTACAATAAAAAATATTTTGCATCTTCAAAGTGGTAGGCATGTTGTGTAAGTCAATTGATACAAACCCTCCAAAAATCCATTTTTATTTCAGGCAACAAAATAGGAATAATAATCATTACATTTTAACTTCTTGCGACTAGCAATCCCGGATTCGAGAGCTTAATCATAGCCTCAAACGAATTAGCATCACGCAGTGGACATAAATACCCCTAGAAACTTTTCCTATTCATTAAAATCGCAAATGAAATATATTCAAACTCAAGCTTAGCTTTTTGTTAATCACACTGTCATCTCAGATTTTCAAAATATGCGTTACAGCCAATGCTAGACAAGCATTTGTGTAAGTTTATCATGGCATAATGCTATGCTAGGCTCTTTTTTTCCAACAATATTATTTTTGTAAGCAAATTAGCTCCCGTTTGTAAAAAATTATGACAATACAGCCAATTTTGACTGCAGCTTGGCTGAGAAATCGACCGGAAAATGCTACCACTACAACGCCAAACTTTTTTCAAAATTAGCTCCATAATATCGACAGAAACACGGCAAACGTTGTTTAGGATCCATCCTCAAGGTGTTTTTAACATATATATTCGATAATATATTCGTCAAGGCAATTGGTTTCTCATAAGAAGCGATTGGAAAAATGGCTACCTCAGTATTTTACGCAAGATTTTCTGCGGGAGACACCATGTGACCACTTGCTATATATGGTCCCTTACGGCTATTCTTCAATGGAAATGCGTAAAAAGACGTCACAATGCTGTAGACACCTTGGAAAACGTAAGCTCATTCGTAGCTCATTCACAGCCATATAAGGAATCATTGGCATGAGGCGGTTTCAAAAAATGCGGCACTTCCTGGTTGGATTTTTATCTGGGTTTCGCCTGTAACATCAGTTCTGTTGCACTCACAGACAATATCTTTGCAGTTTTGGAAACGTCAAAGTGTTTTCTATCCAAAGTCAATTATATGCAGAGTCAAGCATCTTTTCGTGACAAAATATCTTGTTTAAAACGGGAATGTTTTTCATCCAAAATTTAGAATAGCACCCCCTAACACTTAAGCATTAGATTATACCTACTATCAAAATGTTCTATACTCCAATTAAAGTAAGGGAAATCAACACATAAAACTTCATGATTTCAAACCCTTTATTCTGTGTTGTACAATCCTTCTAGTAAAACCTTGTGAATCTTAACTTCATAAAGTTACACATATGCTTCAAAACACAATTTCATTGGTGGAATCTGGCAATGACATTTCAGCTGGAGCTTTTGGTGTGAGTGGCACGTTAACAAAGAAGTTCATCTTTAAACCTATGTAAAATATGTTTTGTTTTCTGAATTTTTATAATGAGCATTTCTGTATTGAATTTGGCGCTCTGCAATTTCACTGGATGTTGGCCAGATGGGACGCTAGCGTCCCACGTACCCTAGAGAGGTTAAGGGATTCCTGGACGGCCCTCCAGGTCTCCTTGGAGACCCACTCCTCCACCGCAGGAGCCTCGGTCTGACTCTGATGACACGGCGCCAGGACTGGCTGGTAGCCCAACACACATTGAAATGGTGAAACGTTCGTGGAGGAGTGGCAGAAATTAAATGATTCCACCACCATAGCGATGAGAGGTAGCCGGTAACTAAACCCCACTGTGATGGAATTGAGACCTCTATAATCAATGCACGGACGCAGACCTCTCTCCTTTTTCTTCACAAAAAGAAGCTTGAGGAGACTGGTGAAATGGAGGGCCGAATTTACCCCTGTCCCAGAGATTCCGTGACATATGTCTCCATAGCCAACGTCTCCTCCTGTGACAATGGGTACACGTGACTCCTGGGAAGCGCAGCGTTTACCTGGAGGTTTATCGCACAATCCCCTTGTCGATGACGTGGTAATTTAGTCGCCCTCTTCTTACAGAAGGAGATCGCCAAATCGGCATACTCAGAAGGAATGCGCACAGTGGAAACCTGGTCTGGACTCTCCACCAACGTGGCACCGATGGAAACTCCCATACACCTACCTGAACACTCCTCAGACCACACCTGGAGAACCCCCTGTCTCCACGAAATCCTGTGATTGTGATTGGCCAGCCAGGGAACCCCCAGCACCACTGGAAACGCAGGTGAATTGATAAGGAAGAGACTAATATGCTCCCTATGATCTCCCTGTGTTACCATGTCCAGTGGAACCGTGGCCTCCCTGACCAGCCCTGACCCTAATGGCCGGCTATCTAAGGAGTGCACGGGGAAGGGGGGATCTATCGGCACCAGCGAAATTCCCAGCTTGAGGGCGAGTCCGCGATCCATAAAGTTCCTAACTGCACCTGAATCGACTTGCGCCTTATAATGGGAAGAGGGGGGAAAATCAAGGAAAAAAATGAATACAAACATGTGACCAACAGGGCGCTCTGGGTGAGTTTGATGCTGACTCACATGGGGTGACCGAGAAGTCTTCCACCACTCGTTGGTGGAGCGGGAAGACCACTCCTCTCCCATCGGTCCATTCTCTCCATCATCTGGTCCATTGCAGACCCAATCCGATGGAGGATGGTGGTATGATGGAGGACGCGTTCCTCCATCGATGGAAGGGGGGTGGCCGCTGCTCCTGCTGACTCCATTTGATGTTGCTGGCTTCTGTAACGCACTGGGCGTAGTGGGTGCGGAGTCAGGAGACACAGGAAAACTAGTACTCGCCAAGATGCTGGGCGCACATACACAAATGCCCAAAACCAGGACCTAACCAGTCCGGAGGGAAAACCCCAAAACAACACGCACTACCACACAATAACACAGTGGGAAATAAATAAGCCCGCACAAAGAGCAGGCGGGCCTACCGGCTTAAATTACATTTACATTACATTACATTTAAGTCATTTAGCAGACGCTCTTATCCAGAGCGACTTACAAATTGGTGCATTCACCTTATGACATCCAGTGGAACAGCCACTTTACAATAGTGCATCTAAATCTTTTAAGGGGGGGAGGGGGGTGAGAAGGATTACTTTATCCTATCCTAGGTATTCCTTAAAGAGGTGGGGTTTCAGGTGTCTCCGGAAGGTGGTGATTGACTCCGCTGTCCTGGCGTCGTGAGGGAGTGTGTTCCACCATTGAGGAGCCAGAGCAGCGAACAGTTTTGACTGGGCTGAGCAGGAACTGTACTTCCTCAGTGGTAGGGAGGCGAGCAGGCCAGAGGTGGATGAACGCAGTGCCCTTGTTTGGGTGTAGGGCCTGATCAGAGCCTGGAGGTACTGAGGTGCCGTTCCCCTCACAGCTCCGTAGGCAAGCACCATGGTCTTGTAGCGGATGTGAGCTTCAACTGGAAGCCAGTGGAGAGAGCGGAGGAGCGGGGTGACGTGAGAGAACTTGGGAAGATTGAACACCAGACGGGCTGCGACGTTAAATAGCCCAACTAAAACCTAAACAAGAAACAGGTGTTACTTAATCAGACAAAAACAACAGAAAAGGGAAAAGGGATCGGTGGCAGCTAGTAGGCCGGTGACGACGACCGCCGAGCGCCACCCGGACAAGAAGAGGAGCCACCTTCGTTAGGAGTCGTGACACTTCACTACATTCCTAAAGAAAATATTGCAGTTTTTACTCCATACAATTTCCCTGACACACAAAGTACTCGTTACATTTTGAATGCTTAGCAGGACAGGAAAATTGTCTATTTCACACACTTAACAAGAGAACATCCCTGGTCATCCCTTCTGCCTCTGATCTGTCGGTAAATAAAAAAAATAAAAAAGGGAAATGGTGCCATCTGGTTTGCTTAATATAAGACATTTGAAAGGATTTCTACATTTACTTTTACTTTTGATACTTAAATGTAAGTATTCTTTATGGCAATTACATTTACTTTTAATACTTTTATACTTTTACTCAATAAGGTTTTTACTGGGTGACTTTTACTTGAGTCATTTTCTATTAAGGTATCTTTACTTTTACTGAAGTATGACAATTGGCTACTTTTTCCGGGCGGACGCTTCTCCCTGTCACGGATGCCATGGTTGCACTTAGTTTGAAGATGTAATCCGGAGACAGGTGTTTTCTCCATCTCCTAAGCTATCATGCTCTATCATGCTCTAATTCCACTTTCAAAACTCTGTCCTCCAGAAAGTGGAGAGCAACACACTGCTATGCAATATATATACATTTTTAAAGCTGCGTTAGACGTGATTACCTACACAGACTGACCAGCTCAAAAAGACAGAAGCGTGCTATATGGCAGACCAATTCCAACTCCTCTCTCGGCATGTCCAGCCCACTCATTATGTCAGCCAATTATGGCTCGCGGGAAGGTTGCCAGACTTTTTCTGTGGCTAAACTAGGCTCGTAATTTACAGTTTTATTTGTGTTTATTTGTGTTTTTATTTGTGTTTACAGGCATACAAGTTTGTTATTAAGGCACATGAAAGTTGACATGTTCCAGAAGAGATGTCTGTTTTCAAATGGCTCTCCTGTGAAGTAGTGACCTGCGACATATGCCTAGTTTCGTGAAGTCAAATGTCTGGTGGCTGTTCATCAGTTTTAAATAAGACCATATTTGGTTGAGAATAAACTCTAAAACGGCTGCAATAGTAACAGTATCAAGCAGGTGTTTCATGTGTCTGCTTCATATGATGTGTTGCACCTGCAATATGCAGAACATATGGCCTGCAGCGCTGGACAGATAAAGTACTAATAGCCTGCTAGAGAGCTTTCGAGAGACGGCGAGGAGCACAAGGATACGAGGAGGAGGAAACAGTACCAGCTAGCCAGAGCTAGAGCTAATGAAACCGAGAGAAAGAGAGAAATAGTCAAATACAGTAGGCTACGATAACAACAGGAGGGTATACATTCATAATCATAAGAGGAGGAGGAAACAGATCTAGCTAGAGCCAGAGCTAATGAAACAGAGAGAGGAGAGATGATAGTATACAACGACAAGAGGGTAACATCCGTAGTCATAAGATAGCAGGAGGTTCAAAAGAGGAGGAAAAGAAGGAGAAACATAATTAGTCCAAGTAAATTAATCAGAGAGAGAGATATAGTGACAGTGAAATACCTCTACATTACAACAGTAAGCTATCCTAACAATTCATAACCATATCCAAACAAAGGTTACCCTCCTCTGTTTTCATGCAATCACCATTTGGCCTCAATTTCTACCGGAATGAAGTCTTAATAAGGAATAGCTTTTTTTCATTTTACATTTACATTTAAGTCATTTAGCAGACGCTCTTATCCAGAGCCCCCACTGGGGTTTAGATGAGGTCATTAAAGGAAAGGTTCACCCATTTTGAATGTTATATTGTTTTTGTGCATCTGTCTATTCCCTGGGTCATTTCATGTTTTCATGTTTATCTGAGTTATTGGCAATCAAGCAGGCATGACGTAGCACTGTGATAAAGTCGCTCTCACTAACCAGGAAATGAATAGGAATACGACATTTAAATTGCAAAAACATCTATAATGTCAGATTTTAATACTGGCCATTGATCATATTTTTGCGATATTCCTACCTTGAGAAATGTGTAATTTAATGGAGGGTCTAACACTTCCAATTTGTCTGCCTCTTTAGTCCAAGGTGCATTGCATGGTGGCGTTGCCAGAGATATTATAGAAAGGAGATAGGAATCCAATGAATGAAGGAACATATGTTGTCCCACCCAGCAGACTGTCGACCAATCCCTAATGTTTTTGAGCTTGCGCCCAATAGACCCCCATTCACTCCTTGAAGGAGAGCACAAATGTATATCTGCAGTTGCGAATGTTAGACTCCTCTCTGTGAGGCACATCAATCTACAGGTTGAACATGGTGCAATTGTAGACTAATAAATTGATAGTTAGTGCAGTTTGTTTAGGTAGTTTTAAAGCTATCTATGTTACATGTTGATATTGTCTTTGGTATTATTGTGTGTAACTATGTTTGCTAGCCAAACCAAAGAGAGAGCATTGCATTGTGGATTTTGTAGTTGACTTGAGCTGCAACAGATTTCCACAATCTTTTTTTTCTTTTTCTAACCAGCATTATTATGACACCAAAATTGTACATTTGTTCACAAAACATATTCTCACATATTAGTGTTTTTAACACTGTAAATTAAAGGAATGATTGGTTTTGGGTGGATTTTTCCTTTAAGAGTGTGACCCGATGACCTCGTCGCTCATTGAGGCTGGGGATGGTTCTCATCCCTGAGCATTGAGCATGTGGTGTATGCCTGAGTACCAAATGGCAACCTATTCCCAATGGTCCCTATGTAGAGAATAGTGTGCCATTTGAGACAGAGCAGAGTGGGCCTCTACTCACACCACCACTAAACGGTTAAACCATCCCAAATGTGTCATGAAAGTCATTAATGTGTTAATGATTTCACACCTTGTCCCGAGAGTGACAGGACTTACCCCCTTTGCTCCCTCCCCCACACTCCCGATGCACACCCACAAGCCCCCTCCCCCACACCCTCCTACCCGATGGGTGTGGGGGAAATGGTGTGGAAAACAGGGATGAGAGAGAGGCATGTCCCACAATGTCTATCAACCCTAATGGCGTGTGTGTGTTCATGTGTGGAAGTGACCTCCTGTGAAACTTTATTTCTGTGCCCCTCATCTATTGGTGATTATACAACGGAGTCTATGCCACAAGTTTACTCTGTTCCATCTTGTCACATCGGCTCCTGCAACACCCTCTACTGCTCATCCTGTGTCTCCTTGATCTGCCGCCACTCCCCCAGTTCTCTCTCTCTCTTTCTCTGTCTCTCTGTCTGTGGGCAGAGACAGGTGTGCTCGAGTCAGAGCAGCCCCCACCAGCTGCAACCTGTTCCCAAGACCTCTACAAATGCTCAGCCCTGCCACTTGCATGCTGCCAGATTGTAATCTCTGCTCAGTCAGTCTACATTTCTAGCCTTTTGTTACTATTCAGATCCTGTTGTGCCTGTTTTCCTTGCCTGACGCTGTTTTCCTCTCCACTATAGTTCTGCCCGCTCTGACTCTGGTCCCTGTCTCCAGTCCCACGTCTCGTCATCCTGCTACTCTGTCCTGGTTTCCCCACTCTACTACGCCCTTGGATTCCCCTCCGGACCTGCTTAACCTGTCTCAACCCCTCTCACTCCGGCCTCAGCACCTGGTTTCCAGGAATCCACCCGAGCTTCCCCTGACCTGCACTCCATCTCCCCTGTCTTTCAATAAATACATTGGTTATTTCCTCCCAGTCTCCTCGTCAGAGTCTGCTCTTGGGTTCTCCTGTTCCACTCAGCGTAACACATCTGACTGAGCAATCTACTGTCTCATCAGCGCAACCAGGCAAATTATGAACTTGATCTCCACTATAAAAAGCATCTAGACATTATCTTGCATTTCTTTTAGACGAACATTTAGTTTTCAACTGCGGAGATTTGTATAAATCTTGCTGTCTGTCTCTCCGACATTTGCAACATTGTTCGATCTCCATTTGTCCCATAGTAATGAACGTGTCAGGAGTTGGGACAAGAAGGACAGGCAGCGTTTTTAAGCCAGTCTAAATGATGAATCAGCTTGCATAGTTTATGGATATACAGTACATTTGGAAAGTATTCAGACCTCTGACTTTTTCCAAATAGCTTTTTTTAACGTTACAGCCTTATTCAAAAATTGATTAAATAAAACATTTTTCTTATCAATCTACACACAATAACCAATGATAAAGCAAAAACAGGTTTGGATTTTTTTGCTAATGTATGTAAAAAAAAAAACTTTTACATAAGTAATCAGACCCTTTGGTATGAGACTCGAAATTGAGCTCAGGTGCATCCTGTTTCCATTGATCATCCTTGATGTTTATACAACTTGATTGGATTCCACCTGTGGTAAATTCAATTGATTGGACATGATTTGGAAGGGCACACACCGATCTATATAAGGTCACACAGTTGACTGAGCATGTCAGTGCAAAAACCAAGCCATGAGGTCAAAGGAATTGTCCATAGAGCTCCGAGACAGGATTGTGTCAAGGCACAGATCTAGGGAAGAGTACCAAATAATTTGTGCAGAATTTAACCTCTTGAAACTAGGGGGCACTATTTTCATTTTTGGAAAAATAACGTTCCCAAAGTAAACTGCCTATTTCTCAGGACCAGAGGCTAGAATATGCATATAATTGACAGCTTAGGTTAGGAAACACTCTAAAGTTTCCAAAACTGTCAAAATATTGTCTGCGAGTATAACAGAACTGACAAATCCAATCAGGAAGTGACTCATGTTTTGAAACCGTTGTCTTCCTATGCACCCCTATTGGCCACTGAAAGGGATATCAACCTGATTCCTTTTTCTACGTATTCCCTAAGGTGTCTACAGCATTGTGACGTAGTTTCACTCCTTTATGTTGAAGAATAAGCTTAAACGACTACATTGCGTAAGTGGCCAGCTGAGGGCTCTCAGAGTGATTATTGCGTAAAAGACAGAGGTAGTAATTTTTCCTCTCGCTCCTACTGAAAAGCCAATTGTCTCGGTTGATATATTATCGAATAGATATTTGAAAAACACCTTGAGGATTGATTATAAAAAACGTTTGAAATGTTTCAGTCGATATTATGGATATAATTGGCGTGACTGGATTTCTCAACAAAGTGATAAACAAACGGAGGAATTTTGGGTATAAAAATAATCTTTATGGAACAAAAGGAACATTTGCTGTCTAAAACATCCGAAGATCATCAAAGGTAAACGGTTAATTTGATTGCTTTTCTGATTTTCGTGACCAAGCTTCCTGCAGCTAGCTGGACATAATGCTATGCTAGGCTATCGATAAACGTACACAAACGCTTGTCTTGCTTTGGCTGTGAAGCATAATTTCAAAATCTGAGATGACAGGGTGATTAACAAAAGGCTAAGCTGTGTTTCACTATATTTCACTTGTGATTTCATGAATATGTATATTTTTTGACCATTGCGCTATGCTAATTAGTGTAGTTGATGACAATTATCCCGGATCCGGGATGGGTAGTAAGGTCCCCAAGAACACAGTGACCTACATAATTTTTAAATGGTTGAAGTTTGGAACCACCAAGACTCTTCTTCGAGCTGGCCACCCGGCATAACTGAGAATTGTAGGACAAGGGCTTTGCTCAGGGAGGTGACCAAAAACGTGGCGGAGCAGTGTGGAGATTGGAGAACCTTCCAGAAGGACAACCATCTTTGCAGCACTTCACCAATCAGGTCTTAAATGGTAGAGTGGCCAGACGGAAGCCTCTCCTCAGTGATAGGCACATGACAGCCCACATTAAGTTTGCCAAAAGGCTGTCAGACCATGAGAAGTAAGATTTTCTGATCTGATGAAACCAAGATTGAAATATTTTCCCTGAATGCTAAGGGGTACATTGGGTAAGAGACCTGGCCCCATCCCTACGGTGAAGCATGGTGTTTGCAGCATCATGCTGTGGGAATGTTTTTCAGCGGCAGTTACTGGGATACTTGTCAGGGTTGAGGATAAAATGAATGGAGCAAAGTACAGCGATCCTTGATGAAAACTTGCTCCAGAGCACTGGGGCGAAGGTTCACCTTCCAACAGGACAATGACCCTAAGCACACAGCCAAGACAATGCTGGAGTGGCTTCGGGACAAGTCTCTAAATGTCCTTGAGTCTGAGCCTGGACTTGAACCTGACCAAACATCTCTGGAGAGACCTGAAAATAGCTGTGCGGTGACGCTCCCCATCCATCCAACCTGACAGAGCTTGAGAGGATTTGCAGAGACGAATGGGAGATACTCCCCAAATACAGATGTGCCAAGCTTGTAACGTCATACTCAAGAATTCTCAAGGTTGTAATTGCTGCCAATGGTGTTTCAACAAAGTACTGAATAAAATATTTGAATACTTCTGTAAATGTGATATTTCAGTTTATCTTTTTAATACATTTGCAAGTATTTCTAAAAACTGTTTTTTGCTTTGTCACTATTAGGTATTGTCTGTAGATTTATGAGCAGAAAAAAGGATTTAATCAATTTTAGAAGGCTGTAACGTAAAAAAAATGTATAAAAGTTGAGGGGTTTACACTGTATTCAAAGAAATGTCAATTGAAAAAAAGGTCTTTCCAGCTTCAGTTTGAAGTGATTGTTTTATCTGTGTTTTTTAAATGTTATTTATCTCCTCTGAACAAGTATCCTGACGAGAGAGCACATTTTCTACTCCAGGAGAAATTGCTCCTCATTAGCTCATTGTTATGGATGTATCCAATAACAGCTATTTTGCTGTTATTCTGGCTGCACTTTTTGACGTGACTGTTAGTCGTAGTCAGCTAGTGTTGGATTCTAGTTTGAAATTACTGTTATACTAGAAGTTAATGGTTACATGTATATGGTGGGGTCAATGGAGTGGGGATGACAAAGAATGGCCTTGAAAGTTACTAAGTAATTTAAATACTATTTACTAATATTATTATTATTATTATTATTATTATTATTATTATTATTATTATTATTATTATTATTATTATATATATTAAATACACCTGCGTAGATAAATAAAAGGTAACATTTTACAAAAAAAGTGGAAAAAAAAGTGGAAAAAGCAATCACTTGGTTGCAGTCACTCATAGATTTTGTTAACCATTAACCATTATTTAACTAGACAAGTGGTTATTTAACTAGTAACAAGTTAGTTTGACAAGGTACAAGTACAAAGTCTGTAAAAAAAAAAAAAAAAAATATGTTCAAACTTGCCTGGTTAAATTTACAAATTCTTATTTACAATGAAGCCTACTGGGGAACAGTGGGTTAACTGCCTTGTTCAGGGGCAGAATGATAGATTTTTACCTTGTCAGCTCAGGGATTCAATCCAGCATCCTTTCGAGCCCAACGCTCTAATCACTAGGCTACCTGATGAATGTGGGTCGAGGTTAGGTGAGGTCACATAAAGGGAGAAGGAACAGTTTATTACCCACATCACTTAACTTCCTGCCTAGCAACAGAGATGTAGTGTTTAGAGAAAAGGAGGCGACTCCACCTAAAGGAGGGTATAAATACTTGTGCTGGTGGTGGAAACGTCTTTGTGCTTGCAGCTGTTTGACCCAGTGGGTGAATAAACTTAGTTTGAGCTTTTCCTAGTCGTCTGTTAGGTTCTCAATAAAAAACAAACAGTTGGTGCTGTGAGCAGGGTTCACCAGGATTTACAGTCAAAATAGAGAGTTTGAATTAGTGGAGCAGGAGCTGGCACACAAAAAAAACAAGGTATCAAATCTATTCAAATGTATTTATAGAGCCCTTGTTACATCACCTGAAATCTCAAAGCGCTGTACAGAAACCCAGCCTAAAACCTCAAACAGCAAGCAATGGAGGTGTAGAAGCACGGTGGCTAGGAAAAATATCTAAAAAGGCCAAAACCTAGGAAGAAACCTAGAGAGGAACCAGGCTATGAGGGGTGGCCAGTCCTCTTATGGCTGTGCAGGGTTGAGATTATAACAAAATGGCCAAGATGTTGAAATGTTCATAAATGTCCAGCATGGTCAAATAATAATAATTATAGTAGTTGTCCAGGTCAGGACCTCTGGAGTAAATGTCAGTTGGCTTTTCTTAGCTGATCATTAAGAGTATCTCTACCGCTCCTGCTGTCTGTAGAGAGTTGAAAACACCTGGTCTGGGACAGGTAGCACGTCCGGTGAACAGGTCAGGTTTCCATAGCCACAGGCAGAACAGTTGAAAGCAGCAGCACGTCCAGGTGGACTGGGGACAGCAAGGAGTCATCATGCCAGGTAGTCCTGAGGCATGGTCCTAGGGCTCAGGTCCTTCGAGAGAGAGAAAGAAAGAGAGAAAGAGGGAATTAGAGAGAGCACACTTAAATTCACACAGGACACCGGTTAAGACAGGAGAAGTACTCCAGATATAACAGACTGACCCTAGCCCCCCGACACAAACTACTGCAGCATAAATACTGGAGGCTGTGACAGGAGGGGTCAGGAGACACAGTGGCCCCATCCGATGATACCCCCGGACAGGGCCAAACATGCAGAATATAACCCCACCCACTTTGCCAAAGCACAGCCCCCACACCACTAGAGGGATATCTTCAACCACCAACTTACCATCCTGAGACAAGGCAGAGTATAGCCCACAAAAATCTCCACCACGGCTCAACCCAAGGGGGGTGCCAACCCAGACAGGAAGATCACGTCAGTGACTCAACCCACTCAAGTGACGCACCCCTCCTAGGGACGTCATGAAAGAGCACCAGTAAGCCAGTGACTCAGCCTCTGTCATAGGGTTAGAGGCAGAGAATTTTATTTCACCTTTATTTAACCAGGTAGGCTAGTTGAGAACAAGTTCTCATTTGCAACTGCGACCTGGCCAAGATAAAGCATAGCAGTGTGAACAGACAACACAGAGTTACACATGGAGTAAACAATTAACAAGTCAATAACACAGTAGAAAAAAAAGGGGGAGTCTATATACAATGTGTGCAAAAGGCATGAGGAGGTAGGTGAATAATTACAATTTTGCAGATTAACACTGGAGTGATAAATGATCAGATGGTCATGTACAGGTAGAGATATTGGTGTGCAAAAGAGCAGAGAAGTAAATAAATAAAAACAGTATAAAAACAGTATGGGAATGAGGTAGGTGAAAATGGGTGGGCTATTTACCAATAGACTATGTACAGCTGCAGCGATCGGTTAGCTGCTCAGATAGCTAATGTTTGAAGTTGGTGAGGGAGATAAAAGTCTCCAACTTCAGCGATTTTTGCAGTTCGTTCCAGTCACAGGCAGCAGAGTACTGGAACGAAAGGCGGCCAAATGAGGTGTTGGCTTTGGGGATGATCAGTGAGATACACCTGCTGGAGCGCATGCTACGGATGGGTGTTGCCATCGTGACCAGTGAACTGAGATAAGGCGGAGCTTTACCTAGCATGGACTTGTAGATGACCTGGAGCCAGTGGGTCTGGCGACGAATATGTAGCGAGGGCCAGCCGACTAGAGCATACAAGTCGCAGTGGTGGGTGGTATAAGGTGCTTTAGTGACAAAACGGGTGGCACTGTGATAGACTGCATCCAGTTTGCTGAGTAGAGTGTTGGAAGCCATTTTGTAGATGACATTGCCAAAGTCGAGGATCGGTAGGATAGTCAGTTTTACTAGGGTAAGCTTGGCGGCGTGAGTGAAGGAGGCTTTGTTGCGGAATAGAAAGCCGACTCTTGATTTGATTTTCGATTGGAGATGTTTGATATGAGTCTGGAAGGAGAGTTTGCAGTCTAGCCAGACACCTAGGTACTTATAGATGTCCACATATTCAAGGTCGGAACCATCCAGGGTGGTGATGTTAGTCGGGCATGCGGGTGCAGGCAGCGATCGGTTGAAAAGCATGCATTTGGTTTTACTAGCGTTAAAGAGCAGTTGGAGGCCACGGAAGGAGTGTTGTATGGCATTGAAGCTCCCAGTGGAGAGAGGAGAACCGGCCAGGCAGAGACAGCAAGGGCGGTTCGTTGCTCCAGAGCCTTTCCGTTCACCTTCACACTCCTGGGCCAGACTACACTCAATCATATGACCCACTGAATAGATGAGTAGGCACAGTAGGCACAGTTCCTAAACCTGTTACCACACATTCTGACATCTTGGGGAGATGAGAATCGTAGCCTGAACAATTATAGGATACGGACCTATAAAGCCTGAGTTCATTCAGTGGACCCACTGAGTAACAACCGGTCGTAAGTATATGGTGTAGGGTTGTTTTCTTTTGAGGATAGGTCCCGAATGGAGGTGTTCCTCTGCAAGATCCTTATAAATAAATGGTTTAAGGTAGGTTCCAGTGGGGTAGGTTCCATTGGGATAAGTCCCGAGTGGAGCTAGTTCTCTGTGAGATCCATGAGTGAAACTACAGTGTAGGGTAGGTTCTGTGTATGATAAGTCCCTAGTGGCGGTATTCCCCTGCGAGATCTGTAAGAGGGACGAAAGTCCCAGCAGCAGTGGCCGTGAGGCAGTAGTGTGTGTGGATGAACAATTTTGGTAGTGTGTGTTGTCAACAACAGTGATATTTGAGGCGTATCACTGGTATAAGACATTAGGTCACCCGTATTCTCCAGTAGTAAATTGGCGGACGCTTCAGTATTGGTTGTAATACAAGTTATCAGCTGCCGTGACCAATTATTAGGCACAAATACCATAACTACTCTCCGGGGAAGTAGGTATCACTATCTTGGAAAATAGTTAATAGAAGACGTGTATGAGAGTACTCTGGACACCATCGGGAGAGGCTTCGGAATAATAACTCTTGAAATGGCGACTGGCGGCCCCGATTCTCCCTGTAAAGGACGGCAGGGTATCCTAGTGGTTAGAGCGTTGTACTCGTAACCGAAAGGTTGCAAGATCGAATCCCTGAGCTGACAAGGTAAAAATCTGTCCTTCTGCCCCTGAAGAAGGCAGTTAACCCACTGTTCCTAGGCTGTCAATGAAAATAAGAATTTGTTCTTAACCGATGTGCCTAGTTTAAAAAAAGGGGGGTCTACAGGAAGAAAAGTTTAGAGGTGCACAAGCTTTCTACCAAGTCAGCTCGAATATGGAAAAGCCTCATGTACCTGCTGTCTTTGGAGGGAATGCTGCAATGCAAGCTTTTGCATATTTGACAAAAAAAACATCAGTAAACACTTTTGAATGCAGCGGGGCAGGAACATTTTATATAGCGGTGTCTGGCCGCTGTGGTCGATTGTAGTTCAGCGAAAGGATGGTTTCTATGTGAAGGAGGCCACGTCTCACACAATTTAGAATAGATCCTGGTGCTCAAATATCACGATGAGAAATCGGCTAAATTTATGACAGGAAAAAGTATTACATTCAGCAAGGTATCAGGCGCATAATCGACTGCCTCTGATATCCCAGCATTGGTTCCACACTTGTCGCCGTGTAAAAAATATTGTGTTACTGGTCTTAATGTCAGTGACATGGGTAGTAGTCGGTTGGAAGAATCTATGCGATATGCCAGGCGATTGGATTCTAAACCGTAACAAGTTAGAATTGGCATGGCCAAACACTACTTGCAAGATCAGAATACCTTGGGAGGGGGGGTTAATCTCATTACATTTTACTGTCTTAATCTGAAATAAATGTACAGAATTGACTAAAGGGAGGAGGGGTCACGAGAAAATCGAGTGGAGTTAATATTGTGAGTAAGTGTTAGTAGAGTTTTGAAAAAGCTTTTATGTCAAGCGACAGCATTGGGATTACCAAACCTAAAATTACCTTAAAATGTTTGTTCATGAATGGTGGTTACGTAAAAAGATTGGGATGGATTAAAACAAACAATTGATCATTGGAGGGAGGACAGTGGGCTTTATCATTATCATGCTTGTTTGTAATTAAAACTTTTGTGTTGCTGATTAAGATGTAGCATTGTGAATACTAATGAAATGTACACTTTCTCTTCCAGAAGAGGATGGGGTGTCCTTATCTCTCTCTTTGAAATGTTTCCTGAGACTGATGTCTTGGGAGAGAAGTTCATGAAATTCTGCAGTTCTATAAAGTAGAAAGGTTTCCGGATCTGGCAGTAAAGGGAGCTCCAAGATAAGTAAGGCTTGGCCATTTGTGTGTTTTTGCCCTATGTTTTACCACACATGCATACAAACCCACCGGTTATGAATATTTGTTAATGGTGTTAATACCATGTTTGATTTATTGTGTGGGGTGTTTTCATTTGGTTGTAGACCGGGTACGCCGAATGATAGAAATGTTTGAAATGTTTTTAAATGGTTTCTGAATTACAGGGAAAGAAAATGTTTAATGGTGTTGAATGACCTTTGTCCTGACTTACTGGTCAAGCCTCATCAACCTCAATAGAAAGGATAGAGACATTGGGTGAGATTTAAGTATAATAGGGTGGAGGGGGGTTTCTTATTTTTGTCTTGATACAAATCTCACAAGATTGGGTCTTATGTATGTTTTTTAAAATTTAATTTTGTACCTTTATTTAACTAGGCAAGTCAGTTAAGAACAAATTCTTATTTTCAATGACGGCCTAGGAACAGTGGGTTAACTGCCTGTTCAGGGGTAGAACGACAGATTTGTACCTTGTCAGCTCGGGGGTATGAACTTGCTACCTTCCGGTTCCTAGTCCAACGCTCTTAGCACTAGGCTACCCTGCCACCCTGTTGGGTTGGGATTCCTCCCTAAGTGTTAGCTTGCCAGTATGATAAGGGAGTATAAGCCAATTTGGAAAAAATGGTATCAACTGTGTGTTGGTATGCTTTTTGACATTTGTCTTAGGAATTTTGTATTATGAAAATTGGGAAGGTAATAATTTGTGATACGGTGAATAGTTGTTTTAGATTTTCTGATTCAGAAATGCCTTAAACTCTAGTTTTGGTCTGTCCTCTCTCGAAGATATGGTGATAGTGACTACCGATGGTATCTATATGCAGGGAAGGAATAATACGACAAGAACAGTGTGAGCTTCACCCTCCAACCGGCTGAAGAAATGGCTAAAATAGTATTCACCAAGGCCTTGTCCTGCACCACTTCTACTGAGAGCTGAGTCCGAGCCAGCAAACTGTGTACAAGCAGCAGGAGTGCGGCATGAGTCCTGAGACGATGCATGTGGGGTGAGCATGGAGAGAGATCACATCCAAACTTCTTTCGTGTTACTGGTGGGAAAATGCACCAGGCAGAAAGGTGGAACAGAATGGGTTGCATTGAGATACCAATCTGTCGTTAACATGCCACTCGCAACAGCAAAACAGGGACATATGGGGGCCTTGATGGGAAAAGTTAATGCTGGTAATATAAGTATTGCATACTGTCTATACACTTTCACATGTCTATAAATGTACATACTAACAGTGGCGGTGTTTGCTAAGTTGAGGGTCTCGAATTCGAATGATAGACTCAACGTGAAGCAATGAAGTTGGTCATTCTAAATTTGAGTTGGATGATGTATCAAGTGTTTTAATCATGATTCAGAAAGGAGAGAAAGAGAGAGCACTGTCCCTAAGCTGTGAGGACAGGTAAAAGTGAGGGGAGGGTGGACTGCTCGAAGCTATTGAGTCTAGGGATGGTTGCCTCCCAGGAAACCATATATTTTTGTGTCCTCCTAGGTTATTCGAGAACCAAGTAGATGACACTTTGGGCTGGCCATGATGGGGACATTGATAGAAGGGGTTTAGTTTGACCATGTCATCAGAATCCTAATGTTAAAGCGCATGAATACATATGGCTTTCTGGATGACACAGTACAATTAATTACATACAAGGCTCAAAGTCTGTGTCTTGCTTTGACAGCCATGGAAACGAGCCTCCAATTGGCATATAACAGAACGGATTGACGGTTCTTGCCCCAATCTCGTTCTCATCAAGGGTAGTGTGAAATTATTAAACATGTATTTTCTGTCTTCCTTGTTCAAGTCAATATGTTTTTTAGGTGTCGTGGAACATGAGCGTAATCATTGTTCCAGAGAAGGGATTGTTGGAAATTGACTAATTGACTTGAGCATGCATTAGTATTATTTTATAACTATATACTGTAGGTGGACTCGCTGTAGTGACTAACGTGTTATGGGTTAGATGGAATGATTTATGTGAAAATGTATTTTGTGGCCAGAGGCAAAGTACATAGGGGGCCTGTGTTTGAGACATAAATGTTTGCATAAGGGTGTTAGTTGATCAATCTAGCAGGATCGATATCGGTGTATTCTATGGAGTCCCCAAAACGAAGGCGTTAATGTTACAGGGAATTGGGAGAGCAGAATAGAATGTGACTGGGTCGGAGATGTGTGTGGCTCACAAATTAAGGAAGTGGGTATTAGAGTCTCTGGGGAATGATACCACTCCTCTATGTATAGTGATATAAAGGATAGCTCGTAGGAGAGGCAGGACAGCTGTGCATAATATAGAGACTACTATGAAGTAAAATTGAACATCATACATGTTCAAACACCAGTCTCAACGTCAACAGTGAAGAGGTGACTCTGGGATGCTGGCCTTCTAGGCAGAGTTCCTCTGTCCAGAGTCTGTGTTCTTTTGCTCATCTTAATCTTTTCTTTTTATTGTCCAGTCTGAGGTATGGCTTTTTGTTTGCAACTCTGCATAGAAGGCCAGCATCTCAGAGTTGTCTCTTCACTGTTGATGTTGAGACTGGTGTTTTGTGGGTACTATTTTATGAAGCTGCCAGTTGAGGACTTGTGCGGCTTCTGTTTCTCAAACTCAACACTCTAATGTACTTGTTCTCTTGCTCAGCTGCCTAGCAAGCAAGAACGTTGCCAGCCAGTATGGCAATGGAACATTTCTAACAAATGACTGGTTCGAGTCCATAGACAGAACAAAAAGACTGAACAACCAGCCGGCTTTGGAAGTAACCTTAGATTTGTGTCGGGACTATATCTTGTGGAAGGATGAAATAGTATGAATACATTTTTTTATGTCAATCATTATTTGAACATGTTGGTTGGTCTCGAAGCCTGTGTTTGGAGGATATATTAGCATAGTTTGCTCAACTTTGTCTTGAGCCTAATTACACTGTGCCAATTATCACTTAACTGAATGGAGAGAAGAGGAAGAAAAGGGAGAGGTGGAAGAAGGGGGTTGTAACGTAGCTCAACACCAGCACCACTCTCTCTCTCTCTCTAGCTGTATAATTTATTCAGGTTGTTAACTAAGGGGCCATTCCCTCAGCCCCAGTTGAAGGGGTTGGGAAGCATTTTTGTCCTTGTCAAGATTCATCCTCAGAATTTGGCTGTGGATTTGCATCACTGTGCAAATTGGGTTGTTGTAACAGTGACACTGTATACATGGCCCTTCACTGAACCTGTGTACCGCTCTGCACTGTCTGGGCCTGAATAGGAGGCAAACTTGACAGTTCTTCTCATCTCTCTCGCTGCTTAAAATGCTCAGATTTATTTAGCCTGGTCTCAGATCTGTGTGTACTTTCTTTCCAACTCTTTTCATTTTTTTTTTTTTTTTACCTTTATTTAACCAGGCAAGTCAGTTAAGAACATATTCTTATTTTCAATGACGGCCTGGGAACAGTGGGTTAACTGCCTGTTCAGGGGCAGAACGACAGATTTGTACCTTGTCAGCTCGGGGGTTTGAACTCGCAACCTTCCGGTTACTAGTCCAACGCTCTAACCACTAGGCTACGCTGCCGCATTGGTCAATGCTTTACCATACGAGTTGACAAAACGCCACAAATAGATCTGGGACCAGGGTAATGGAGTTAGGCTAAGCCCTCCTGAACCCAGCCCAGTGCTCCAGAGTGAATATGAAAAGGGGCATGGAGGGCATGGTGATAGCTGGTTGGCATAAGCTCAGAGCTGTAGACAGAGGGAGGCCCTGGGGAAGGGGGGGTCATAGACTCCTGTTTATCAGTGTTCTCTCAGGCTGGGGTTGTGTCTATGAAACCTGGCATGGTACAGGGTCGCAAATGGCACCCTATTCCTTATATAGTGCACTGTTTGACCAAGGCCCGTAGGGCTATGTAGGGAACATGGTATCCTCAATGAAATGATCAAATATACAGACAACAAATTCCAATTGGCTATACTAAAACTCTTTAACATCATCCTTAGCTCTGGCATCTTCCCCAATATTTGGAACCAAGGACTGATCACCCCAATCCACAAAAGTGGAGACAAATTTGACCCCAATAACTACCGTGGAATATGCGTCAACAGTAACCTTGGGAAAATCCTCTGCATTATCATTAACAGCAGACTCGTACATTTCCTCAATGAAAACAATCTACTGATCAAATGTCAAATTGGCTTTTTACCAAATTACCGTACAACAGACCATGTATTCACCCTGCACACCCTAATTGACAACCAAACAACAAACCAAAACAAAGGAAGTCTTCTCATGCTTTGTTGATTTCAAAAAAGCATTTGACTCAATTTGGCATGAGGGTCTGCTATACAAACTGATGGAAAGTGGTGTTGGGGTAAAACATACGACATTATCAAATCCATGTACACAAACAACAAGTGTGCGGTTAAAATTGGCAACAAACACACACATTTCTTCACACAGGGTCGTGGGGTGAGACAGGGATGCAGCTTAAGCCCCACCCTCTTCAACATATATATCAACGAATTGGCGCGGGCACTAGAAAAGTCTGCAGCACCCGGCCTCACCCTACTAGAATCCGAAGTCAAATGTCTGCTGTTTGCTGATGATCTGGCGCTTCTGTCACCAACCAAGGAGGGCCTACAGCAGCACCTAGATCTTATGCACAAATTCTGTCAGACCTGGGCCCTGACAGTAAATCTCAGTAAGACCAAAATAATGGTGTTCCAAAAAAGTTCCAGTCACCAGGACCACAAATACAAATTCCATCTAGACACTGTTGTCCTAGAGCACACAAAAAAACTATACATACCTTGGCCTAAACATCAGCGCCACAGAAAACTTCCACAAAGCTGTGAACGATCTGAGAGACAAGGCAAGAAGGGCATTCTATGCCATCAAAAGGAACATAAATTTCAACATACCAATTAGGATTTGTCTAAAAATACTTGAATCAGTCATAGAGCCCATTTCCCTTTATGGTTGTGAGGTCTGGGGTCCGCTCACCAACCAAGACTTCACAAAATGGAACAAACACCAAATTGAGACTCTGCACGCAGAATTCTGCAAAAATATCCTCCATGTACAACGTAGAACACCAAATAATGCATGCAGAGCAGAATTAGGCCGATACACACTAATGATCAAAATCCAGAAAAGAGCTGTTAAATTCTATAACCACCTAAAAGGAAGCGATTCCCAAACCTTCCTTAAAACCTCTTAGGGAGGCTGTGAATTTTCGCAGCTTTTTGTTAAAAATCGCGCAACATTTCAGCGCCCTGCTATTCATGCCAGGAATATAGTATATGCATATGATTAGTATGTGTGGATAGAAAACACTCAGACGTTTCTAAAACTGGTTAAATCACGGCTGTGACTATAACAGAACGTGCGTTTCATCGAAAAGTGCAGGAAAATCTGATCACTGAAAATGGGAAAATATATCCATGCGCCACTTCAACCAATTGTTAAAAGTGACCCACATTAAATGGGGCTGAGGTTGCAATACCTACAGCTTCCACACGATGTCAACAGTCTTGTCATTTGTCTCGGATTTGTTTCTTGGTCAAACCGAAACAAGGGAGCCGATTTTTTCCGGTCTCCGACAGGATGTTTTGGTTGAGAAATATCCGGACATGATTTCAAGACGTGGAGCTAAAGAATATACATCGCCCCGTGATCATTTTGATAGATTATTAACGTTTACTAATACCTAAAGTTGCATTACAAAAGTATTTCGAAGTGTTTTGTGAAAGTTTATCGTCAACTTTTTTAATTTTAAAAAATTACGTTGCGTTATCAAACTCAGTTTTTTCCTTGATTACACAGTCTTCATAGATTGATATCTAGGCTATATAAAAAAAGACCCAAATAAATGTTTATGGGACATCTAGGAGTGCCAAGAAAGAAGCTCGTCAAAGGTAATGAATGTTTTATATTTTATTTCTGCGTTTTGGGTAGCGACGGCTAACGCAAAATCTGTCGTGTTAGGTGACGTTGCAGTATTTTGGGGTACATGCTTTCAGATAATAGCTTCTCATGCGAAAAGCATTTTACAAATCTGACTTGGTGGATATATTCACAACGAGTGTAGCTTTAATTCACTACCTTGAATGTGTATTTTAATGAAAGTTTAATGAAAGTTTGAGTTTTATCAAAAACTATAGGTGGCGCTCTGAAATTCCGCTGAGTGATGTTCCTGCATGGGAACTGTATTCTGCGTCATCCTTAAGAAGATAATAAAGCCATCACCTACAGAGAGATGAACCTGGAGAAGAGTCCTCTAAGCAAGCTGGTCCTGGGGCTCTGTTCACAAACACACCCTACAGAGCCCCAGGACAGCAGCACAATTAGACCCAACCAAATCATGAGAAAACAAAAAGATAATTACTTGACACATTGGAAAGAACTAACAAAAAAACAGAGCAAACTAGAATGCTATTTGGCCCTACACAGAGAGTACACAGCGGCAGAATACCTGACCACTGTGACTGACCCAAAATTAAGGAAATATTTGACTATGTACAGACTCAGTGAGCATAGCCTTGCTATTGTTGCCATGAGAAAAGGGCAACCAGTGAAGAACACACACCATTGTAAATACAACCCATATTTAAGCTTATTTATATTATCTTGTGTCCTTTAACCATTTGTTAAAAAACTGTATATATATATAATATGACATTTGTAATGTCTTTATTGTTTTGAAACTTCTGTATGTGTAATGTTTACTGTTGATTTTTATTGTTTATTTTACTTCATATATTCACTTTATATATTATCTACCTCACTTGCTTTGCCAATGTTAACACATGTTTCCCATGCCAATAAAGCCCTTGAATTGAATTGAATAGGGTGTCATTTGGAATGCATTCCTAGACTGTCTTTGTAGTTTATACAGGAGGCTATGTTATTAGACTATATATATATATATATATATCCGGGGGATGTGTCCTAGCACAGATACTAAGGGCTGGTATCCCTGACAGATTAATTTATCTCCAAACTCTTTGCTAACCAACACAACTAACAAGTAATGAGACCCCAAGCACAACAAAGGAGAAAATATACAGCATGCTTTTAATTCCCTGACTGTGCTTAATCTTTGTCTTGGAAGCCAGTATGTGGGTTAGTTAGGCCTTCCACCCATCTAGTAGCCAGTGGAACAGACTCTTTCGGAGGCATGGCAGACTAGACCGCCCTGCCTGAAAGTAAGAGAACCTATGATTGGGGAAACAGTCAAGAAAGACAAAATACAGAAGCAAAGCGAGAACGGGTTTAAGAGGGCTCCAGCGAGCTGGGATGAGAGCCACGAGATCACAGTTGAAGGAGGTGGGAAGTGGGCTGCATAGGAAGGATATAGTATACCACCCACACAGAGACAGACAGACAGACAGACAGACAGACAGACAGACAGACAGACAGACAGACAGACAGACAGACAGACAGACAGACAGACAGACAGACAGACAGACAGACAGACAGACAGACAGACAGACAGACAGACAGACAGACAGACAGACAGACAGACAGACAGACAGACAGACAGACAGACAGACAGACAGACAGACAGACGCGCACGCGCACACGCACACGCACACGCACACGCACACGCACACGCACACACACACACACACACACACACACACACACACACGTTCATGCCTCATTGATCCATCACATCAACAAGCAACACCTCGCTCCCACCCTCCTCCTTCGCTCATCCACCTCTCCGCCCCGCATTTACTACTTGTCCTGCACGAGTGCACCAGATTTAGTACTTCTCTCACCACTACTGTATGAGGAGAGAGAAGGAGGGGGAGAAAGAGTAGAGCGAGTGAGACAAAGAGAGAGAGAGAGACACACTCTCCGCTGACCAGGCACAAACATTACACACGCATGTATGTTTTACTATCCCTGTGGGGACCAAATAACTGTAAAAAAAAAAATGTTAAAATTCTATTTTCCCTAACCCCTAACCCTAATTCCTAAGCCAAAAATGTACTTTTTCCTTGTGGGGACCCGTGAAATGTCCCCAATTTTCCGTGTGAGGACTTCTGGTCCCCAGAAAAATATACATACACACACATGTAGAACCAAGGTCACTGTGGATCAGAACAGCCAGTAAATTAGTTTAATTAGGCAAGTCGTTAATAATGAGTGTCTGCAAATGACCAAATCCCACACACATACTGCTGCTTCTCACTATAGTATGGAGAAGAGTTAGGATAGCTCTCTGTGTTGTACCCGCCTGCCAGAGGAACCGTAGCTAGTGTGTAGATTCAGCGATATGCATGTATGCATAGTACTTTGATATTCCCTTTCCCAAGGTAAAACATTTGTATGACTTGAATGATTTTCCTTCATGAAGCCTAACGGTAGAAAAGGTGAAGGGACTGAGCGAAAAGTCAAGTAAACTGAAATGAAATATAACAACATATGCAGGAACAGAGACAGAGGAGCATGAGTAGAATTCCAATCGCCATAAATAGACATTCCAGTTGGAGCCTATACACAGACAGAGCACACAGCTCACAGCTTCAGCTTTCTGATCAGCCAGTCATCTAGCATTGTAATTAGACATGAGTAACGAGCTCATCAGTAATTAACCTTATACACAGACTAAACTGGGAGGGAGGGAAAGAGAACTTAATATTGTTGGGGCAGTGGGGAAACTTTTCATGCAATTAGAAAGTAATTCCAATTAGAGGAGGCTGGAAGAGAAGACCATCTGATCTAACAGCGGGTTTATGGTCGAGAGAGAGCAGTCAGACCCTTCCTCTATGACCCTCTCATCCCTCCATCTCACCATAATTTCCACCAAGCAATTTAACAAGCTAGTAGCCATCTCATATTGACGTCACAGAAGGGTTTTTGGCCTGGTGTTTTCAGCAGGTCAGGGAGAGATCGACAGTAATTACGACACAAATCAACAAGCAAATAAACCTAATATCCATAAACATAGACAGTGTAAGTGTAATATAGCAGAATGTGCATGGTGGTACACAGACACAAATATGTTAGGTTTGTGACACAGTTGCACACTGGTACACAACAAGAAACGACTTTCACAGTGGTGTAAAAACACACAATGCCATGTCACAGCGGAGATATAGATTTTCTCTACTCAGGTCTACTGAGCTGAGAGGCTGAAGCTGCTTCCCTCGTGGGGGGAGCTGTGTGTGTGTGTGTGTGAGAGATAGATAAATAAAGATGGATAGAGAGAGTATGAGTAAGAAAGAGGAAGCATGTAAAAGAGAGTTGGAGAAATTGAGAATGTAAGACAGGGAGAGCATAGGAGAGAAAGCTCAGAGAAATGACAGTGATTGAGTATAATCATTGGATAAACAGAGAATAAAATCAGTTGGTACACCAGCAACAATGGGACAAGAAAATACATGGATTTTACAGAACACCAGCAGTCTCTTGCAACTCATCTGCAATCGTTTCTTACCACATGTTTGTGGTAAGAACAGCAATGAGACAAGAAAAGACAATAGGATGGTGAAAAGTTGGACAGATGTCTAAGGAGAGACACACTGAGTGTGCCAAACATTAGGAACACCTTCTTAGTATTGAGTCTTTTTGCGCTCAAAACGGCCTCAATTCGTCGGGCATGGACTCTACAAGGTGTCGAAAGAATTCCACAGGGATGCCGGCCCATGTTGACTCCAGCAGCAATACAACAGCAGCAACACTCGTTAGCAGCATACAACACTAGTTCGCAGCATTCCACCGTGCATCCCACTGCTGGCTTGCCTCAGAAGCTACGTAGGGTTGGTCCTAGGTGGTCCCTGGATGGGAGACCAGATGCTGCTGGAAGTGGTGTTGGAGGGCCAGTATGAGGCACTGTTTCCTCTGGACTTAAAAATATCCCAACACCCCAGGGCAGTGATTCGGGACATTGCCCTGTGTAGGGTGCCGTCTTTTGGATGGGACGTTAAACAGGTTTCCTGACTCTCTGTGGTCATTAAAGATCCCATGGCACTTATTGTAAGAGTGGTAGCTCGATTCCCAATCTGGCCCTCATACCATCATGGTCATCTAATCATCCCTGGCTTCTCCCCTGTAACTATTCACCAGGTCATAGCTGTAAATTAGGTTTATTTTTATTTTTTATTATTTCACCTTTATTTAACCAGAAGGGGATTAGGGTTCCAAACCTCGTTTAGTTTTGCAGTCTGTGTCTTTCGGTTCTCAAACACGACACATTTCGGTTGAAATGCAGCCAAAAGTCAAGTGGATGCGCACCAAAACGGTGAAATTACATATTATATGTCGACTAAACAGCAATTGTGAGGACGAACAGAAACACAGGCACCGTTTAATCGATCTTGGAAAAAAGACAGGACCGGAGCATGAGAGTAACCTGTTTTTTCCCGTGACCGAAAGGTTTCGGCCCGCCAAAACTCTCGTGAGCGCGCGATTCTCACAATGAGAAGCCCCATTGGAATCAGACATCGCGCTGAAGACAAAGAGACTGTTCCCAGACCTGTAGGTGCTTGGGAAGGGTGGGCGCGATGACGTCAAAGTTGGGCCAACTTTTCTGATGACAAGAGAGAGTTTGGGAGAATGACTGCCCTGAGAGTTCTGCTTTACATACAGACATAATTTAAACGGTTTTAGAAGCTTTAGAGTGTTTTCTAGTCAATAATATTTTTTATTTGCATATATGAGCAACTTTTGACCAAAAAAAATTCTGTTTACTATGGGCACGCAATTACTTCAGAGGGGGCAGTAAACAGCCCTATCCCCAACAGGTTTTAACCAGGTAGGCTAGTTGAGAACAAATAATTTGCAAATAAATTCATTAAAAATCCTACAATGTGATTTTCTGGATTTTTCTTTCTTATTTTGTCTGTCATAGTAGAAGTATACCTATGGTGAAAATTACAGGCCTCTCTCATCTTTTTAAGTGGGAGAACTTGCACAATTGGTGGCTGACTAAATACTTTTTTGCCCCACTGTATATTCCTGGTTCTACATTTTTTGAGTGGGGCATGCTTATTTAAGATGGTGAGGAAGGCACTTTTAAAGAATAGCCAGGCATCATCTACTGATGGGATGAGGTCAATGTCAATCCAGGATACCCCGGCCAGGTCCGCTAGCAATGGTTTGCTGACTGATAGCTGTGTCATGACTGTCCTGATCAGGTCAGGTTACAGGAGACCACAACCCTACAGATTTACTCTCAACCCCAACAAAGGAGGAGAGATCTAGAGGTGTGAAGATGTGGGGGTTTTATGACCCCTCATACCCCCGGTAAATCTTAGGCCACAGACAAATTCCTTTTGTCCTGTTACTATGGAGAACCAGCCTCAGAATATTAAACATGAAATAAAGGGACTTTGGAACAATGGTTTCTGTCAGCCACAATGGTGGTCATGGCAATAGGTGAACTATGAAAATGTATGTCATTGTTGTTTTGTTATTAAAGGTTAATAGATGACGTTATTACGAAAACATTGTAACGTAAACAGTTTACCTAGTATATGTTTGATGTTTATACATTGAACGTTGTATGGAAAATGTCCAAATCAAAGAGACTGTTTTGGTAAAGATGAAATCTGAAGTTAGTTGTCTAAAATTGGATTTGAGTGAAATCCAGACCTTGCCTCTTTACTTGGTACGCCCAGAGAATTTCCCTAAAAGCGGTTACGCCCACTTCTGACACGAGTGTATAAAACCAGTGAGTAAAGAATTTACAGATAAGTGACCCAAGCTGCAGCCGAGGTCTAAAAAGTCAACGAACCCAAACCGCAATACAAGTTTGAAGACAAAGAAATATTTTTCTACCCAAGCTACGGATGACTAGCTGTGTCTAAGCGAGTGAATTCAAGTTGAACCACCTAGCTTCCACTTCCCATCGAATCGTGGTATCTACACTGTTTCATACCTACGCTGTGAGCTCTGAGCTACAGAGCTGTCTGTCCTCAGAAGAGCCCTTCCAGAACAAGGGCGAGGGAACAAACTCCTAAGCCAAAAGGATACTGACATCGTGAGGATGACCAGAGAGGTGCGCCGGAGAAGTGCGTCATTGAGCAGCCTGAACGGTCCACGCGGAAAATCCACAGAGACCTTCCCCACGTAATTTCATCATTATATTCTGACACATAAGAGCAGCAGTTTGGGGCAAGGCTAGGGTTAGAATAAGCATAGCTGACAAATTCACCCAAATTAATATTTCTCTCGTGTACATTCTCTTTTTCTCTCTCTTTTAAATCCCAATTTTGGGTAACACGCGCCATAGTGTGTTGGCTCGTTATACTAAGTTCTAATCAATAGCCTAGAATGTGTATGTGTATCTTTTATCATAATTTTAGCTTTCTAGTAAATAAATACTGAACTAAGATTGGTGTGGTACGAACTCATTGGTGAGACCTGGGTCCGTGCAGATTCCCAGATTATGCGACGTTCAGAACGAGATTGTAGAGGTAACTGATTAATTAGCGGCTGTTGTAAAAATGGATATTGTCACGTTCTGACCTTAGTTTCTTTTTATGTCTTTGTGTTAGGTTGGTCAGTGCGTGAGTTGGGGTGGGTAGTCTTTGTTCTATGTTATATTTCTATGTCTTGGCCTGGTATGGTTCTCAATCAGGGACAGCTGTCTATCGTTGTCTCTGATTGAGAACCATACTTAGGTACTCTTTTCTCCCACCTGTTTTGTGGGAAATTAACTTTGTCTTTGTTCAGGGCACTTAGCCCAAAGCTTCACGGTTTGTTTTTGGTTCTTCATTTTGTCAGTGTCATTTTTTTATAAAAAGAAAATGTACGTTTACCATGCTGCACCTTGGCCCAGTCCTTCAGCCAGCCGTGACAAATATTCTTTGAGTTAATTTGGGAAATAGAAACTCAATAAAAACGTATTTTCACATGGTGCCCCAGGTTAATGAGTTAATAATTGCTTGATTAAGTAAATCATGCAATTAGAAACTTTTAATCATTCGATGAGCAACAGTCATCACATTAACTAATACAACTGTCACGCCCTGGTCGAGGTATTTTGTGTTTATCTTCATTTATTTGGTCAGGCCAGGGTGTGGTATGGGGTTTTTGTATGTGGTGTGTTGGTATTGGGATTGTAGCTTAGTGGGGTGTTCTAGTGAAGTCTATGGCTGTCTGAAGTGGTTCTCAATCAGAGGCAGGTGTTTATTGTTGTCTCTGATTGGGAACCATATTTAGGCAGCCATATTCTTTGTGTTTCATGGGTGATTGTCCTTAGTGTCTGTCTCTGTGTTAGTTTACACAAGTATAGGCTGTTTCGGTTTTCGTTACGTTCTTTGTTTTGTAGTGTTTGTAATTGATTCGTGTTTTACGTTTGTTTATTAAACATGGATCGCAATCTACACACTGCATTTTGGTCCGACTCTCCTTCTACAGACGAACGCCGTTACAACGTCATGACAGCTGGTAGGTAGTTAGCTGGCTAGCTTCAGATGAGGGATTCCAGATCCGAAGTAAATAGAAATACTTTAGAAAAAAAACAGATCCACGCGACATTGGGTGAGGCGGGTTGCAGGAGAGTATTTAGAAGTTGAGGTTTAGGAAAAGATGTAAAAAGATATACAAGGGACACGACAGGACATCTGCTACGCCATCTTGGCGTGTGTTACCTGGTTAAATAAAACAAACTCCAATTGTCAAGGTTTTCTTCCGGTGAAAGAGAGGCGGACCAAAACGCAGTGTGGTTATTTTTATACATCTTTAATAAAGATGAAAATAGAACAATATAAAAAAACAAGAACCATGAAAACCAAAAACAGCCCTATCTGGTGCAACAAAGACAGGAACAATCACCCACAAAACCCAACACAAAACAGGCTACCTAAATATGGCTCCCAATCAGAGACAATGACTAACACCTGCCTCTGATTGAGAACCATATCAGGCCCAAACACAGAAACAGACAAACAAGACATCCAACATAGAATGCCCACTCAGATCACACCCTGACCAAACAAAACATAGAACATACAAAGCAAACTATGGCCAGGGTGTGACACCAATGCTTCCCACAGTTGTGTCAAGTTGGCTGGATGGACCATTCTTGATACACACAGGAAACTGTTGAGTGTGAAAACTCCAGCAGTGTTGCAGTTCTTGATACATTCAAAACAGTATGCCTGGCACCATACCCTGTTCAAAGGCACTTCAATATTTTTGTTGTGCCCATTCACCCTCTGAATGGCACACATACACAATCCATGTCTCAATTGTCTCAAGGCTTAAAAATACTTATTTAACCTGCCTCCCCCCCTTCATCTACACGGATTGAAAAAGTGACATCAATAAGGGATCATCAATCATAGTTTTCACATGGATTCACCTGGTCAGTCCATGTCATGGAAATAGCAGGTGTTCCTAATATTCTGTACACTCAGTGTTAAGGTCCACTGATGTAAGTGCATTAGATGTGGTGATTGTTTTACATATAGAGCTGGGTAGGATCGTTGATATAGACTATTTGAGAATTACTGACAGATACATTTGTGAGACGGACATTCAAAAAGTGAACAGAGTAAATTTGCATTTAGAGAGAGATGGAGAGAGGAATGAGAGCTGAGAGAAGGAGTGGAGGATGAATGAATGAGGGAGTGAGAGGGAGAATGGGGGGAAGGGGATTTATTAGGATCTCCATTAGACATTTACATTTACATTTAAGTCATTTAGCAGACGCTCTTATCCAGAGCGACTTACAACTTGGCTGATGTCAATGGCGACAGCTAGTCTTACTGGATTTCAACACGTAACGAAAACTACATTACAGACAAAATACTTTATAATTTACATACATTTAAAAACATTCAAATTAAGTGTGTGTGTGCATCTATCAGTGACACATACATGTCAGTACATACACACAACACGTAGGTCAAATGGGGGAGAGGCGTCACATGGAGAAGAGTCGTCGCTGCAGCCAATATTGTGGTGGGATGGAGCTTTCTGCTGACCCCTGACCTGTTATTGGATCACATGGTAGTGTTTGTGTTGTCGGCGCCAGTACAGGGTTCAATGTGTGCGAGGAGGAATTTATAGTGTGTTTGTGTGTGTAATGACAGGTCCCTATGAACACCAGCCATTATAGCCATCATAATGATACAAAAACAGATGTGTGCGTTTGTGAGGCCCACTCTATTGTCACATGGTCAACACTAACAGAGTGCCCTATTGTCCTACTGTTGCTCTTAATCACTGAGCTCAGTAGTGGCTGGTGAATTACTGAATACTAAAAAGATGATACCACCTGTCTCTTTCCTCTGATAGCAGTGGGATTGTGCTTTTGTCTCTGCTGAGTACTGGGAGAATATTGTGCAGGATTGTGTGTGTGTGTGTGTGTGTGTGTCCCTCTGGCCACCTGACCCATATGATTAAGGTCAAAGGTCTCCTACCACCTCCATCCCCCTATCACTGGCTGGGTCTCTATGGAACAGACCAGGGAGGTCCATCTTGTTTGAAGTCAAGTCAAGTCCAGGTCCCATGAAAGTCTAAAATTGCCTTCAAAACTTGCCACTACGGGCAACGGTGAGCTCTATTACCTTCAACTAGGCTGTCGGCATGCTAGGACGTTGCGGACAAGGGTGGTGGATGGGCATAAAGGCCATGCTCCGGCGCTGAGGGTTGCGTGTTTAATCCAGTGCTAGGAAATATTTTTTTGTTTTTCTGTTTTAAGCCTTTCCCAAACTTTAAACCCTTAACTTAAAGCTACAACATGTAACTTTTTTAAGTTCCACATAAAAACAAGAATAAAATGTATAAAAAGTATGATACACCAAATAAAATAAACACAGCTTTGCTCTCAAATGCTAGGCTCCTTGATTTCACCACCTAGTAGGCTAATATCTAAAAAGCAGTCCTGCTTGAAAGTGCAACTGTTACTGTCTCTTTAGTCCTGGCAAACTGCAACATATATGAAGAAGAGCACACTAACACATATATTGAGAAGAACACACTAACACATATATGGAGAAGAGCACACTAACACATATATGCAGAAGAGCACAGTAACACAAATATGGAGAAGAGCACACTAACACATATATTGAGAAGAGCACACTAACACATATATGGAGAAGAGCACACTAGCACATATATGGAGAAGAGCACACTAACACATATATGGAGAAGAGCACACTAACACATATATGCAGAAGAGCACACTAACACATATATGGAGAAGAGCACACTAACACATATATGGAGAAGAGCACACTAACACATATATGGAGAAGAGCACACTAACACATATATGGAGAAGAGCACACTAACACATATATGCAGAAGAGCACACTAACACATATATGGAGAAGAGCACAGTAACACATATATGGAGAAGAGCACAGTAACACATATATGGAGAAGAGCACACTAACACATATATGGAGAAGAGCACACCAACACATATATGGAGAAGAGCACACTAACACATATATGGAGAAGAGCACACTAGCACATATATGGAGAAGAGCACACTAACACATATATGGAGAAGAGCACACTAACACATATATGCAGAAGAGCACACTAACACATATATGCAGAAGAGCACAGTAACACATATATGGAGAAGAGCACACTAACACATATATGCAGAAGAGCACACTAACACATATATGGAGAAGAGCACACCAACACATATATGGAGAAGAACACACTAACACATATATGGAGAAGAGCACAGTAACACATATATGGAGAAGAGCACAATAACACATATATGGAGAAGAGCACAATAACACATATATGGAGAAGAGCACACTAACACATATATGGAGAAGAGCACAATAACACATATATGGAGAAGAGCACAATAACACATATATGGAGAAGAGCACAATAACACATATATTGAGAAGAGCACACTAACACATATATGCAGAAGAGCACAGTAACACATATATGGAGAAGAGCACACTAACACATATATTGAGAAGAGCACACTAACACATATATGGAGAAGAGCACACTAACACATATATGGAGAAGAGCACACTAACACATATATTGAGAAGAGCACACTAACACATATATGGAGAAGAGCACACTAACACATATATTGAGAAGAGCACACTAACACATATATGGAGAAGAGCACACTAACACATATATGGAGAAGAGCACACTAACACATATATGGAGAAGAACACACTAACACATATATGGAGAAGAGCACACTAACACATATATGGAGAAGAGCACAATAACACATATATGGAGAAGAGCACACTAACACATATATGGAGAAGAGCACAGTAACACATATATGGAGAAGAGCACACTAACACATATATTGAGAAGAGCACACTAACACATATATGCAGAAGAGCACAGTAACACATATATGGAGAAGAGCACAATAACACATATATTGAGAAGAGCACAGTAACACATATATGCAGAAGAGCACAGTAACACATATATGGAGAAGAGCACACTAACACATATATTGAGAAGAGCACACTAACACATATATGGAGAAGAGCACACTAACACATATATGGAGAAGAGCACACTAACACATATATGGAGAAGAGCACAGTAACACATATATGGAGAAGAGCACAATAACACATATATGGAGAAGAGCACAATAACACATATATGGAGAAGAGCACACTAACACATATATGGAGAAGAGCACAGTAACACATATATGGAGAAGAGCACAATAACACATATATGGAGAAGAGCACAATAACACATATATTGAGAAGAGCACACTAACACATATATGCAGAAGAGCACAGTAACACATATATGGAGAAGAGCACACTAACACATATATTGAGAAGAGCACACTAACACATATATGGAGAAGAGCACACTAACACATATATGGAGAAGAGCACACTAACACATATATTGAGAAGAGCACACTAACACATATATGGAGAAGAGCACACTAACACATATATTGAGAAGAGCACACTAACACATATATGGAGAAGAGCACACTAACACATATATGGAGAAGAGCACACTAACACATATATGGAGAAGAACACACTAACACATATATGGAGAAGAGCACACTAACACATATATGGAGAAGAGCACAATAACACATATATGGAGAAGTGCACACTAACACATATATGGAGAAGAGCACACTAACACATATATTGAGAAGAGCACACTAACACATATATTGAGAAGAGCACACTAACACATATATGGAGAAGAGCACACTAACACATATATTGAGAAGAGCACACTAACACATATATGGAGAAGAGCACACTAACACATATATGGAGAAGAGCACACTAACACATATATGGAGAAGAGCACAGTAACACATATATGGAGAAGAGCACAGTAACACATATATGGAGAAGAGCACACTAACACATATATTGAGAAGAGCACACTAACACATATATGCAGAAGAGCACAGTAACACATATATGGAGAAGACCACACTAACACATATATGGAGAAGAGCACACTAACACATATATTGAGAAGAGCACACTAACACATATATGGAGAAGAGCACACTAACACATATATTGAGAAGAGCACACTAACACATATATGGAGAAGAGCACACTAACACATATATGGAGAAGAGCACACTAACACATATATGGAGAAGAACACACTAACACATATATGGAGAAGAGCACACTAACACATATATGGAGAAGAGCACAATAACACATATATGGAGAAGTGCACACTAACACATATATGGAGAAGAGCACACTAACACATATATGGAGAAGAGCACACTAACACATATATTGAGAAGAGCACACTAACACATATATGGAGAAGAGCACACTAACACATATATTGAGAAGAGCACACTAACACATATATGGAGAAGAGCACACTAACACATATATGGAGAAGAGCACACTAACACATATATGGAGAAGAGCACAGTAACACATATATGGAGAAGAGCACACTAACACATATATTGAGAAGAGCACACTAACACATATATTGAGAAGAGCACACTAACACATATATGGAGAAGAGCACACTAACACATATATTGAGAAGAGCACACTAACACATATATTGAGAAGAGCACACTAACACATATATGGAGAAGAGCACACTAACACATATATGGAGAAGAGCACACTAACACATATATTGAGAAGAGCACACTAACACATATATTGAGAAGAGCACACTAACACATATATTGAGAAGAGCACACTAACACATATATGGAGAAGAGCACACTAACACATCTATGGAGAAGAGCACACTAACACATATATGGAGAAGAACACACTAACACATATATGGAGAAGAGCACACTAACACATATATGGAGAAGAGCACAATAACACATATATGGAGAAGTGCACACTAACACATATATGGAGAAGAGCACACTAACACATATATTGAGAAGAGCACACTAACACATATATGGAGAAGAGCACACTAACACATATATTGAGAAGAGCACACTAACACATATATGGAGAAGAGCACACTAACACATATATGGAGAAGAGCACACTAACACATATATGGAGAAGAGCACAGTAACACATATATGGAGAAGAGCACAGTAACACATATATGGAGAAGAGCACACTAACACATATATGGAGAAGAGCACACTAACACATATATGGAGAAGAGCACAATAACACATATATGGAGAAGAGCACACTAACACATATATGGAGAAGAGCACACTAACACATATATGGAGAAGAGCACAGTAACACATATATGGAGAAGAGCACAGTAACACATATATGGAGAAGAGCACAGTAACACATATATGGAGAAGAGCACAGTAACACATATATGGAGAAGAGCACAGTAACACATATATGGAGAAGAGCACAATAACACATATATGGAGAAGAGCACAATAACACATATATGGAGAAGAGCACAGTAACACATATATGGAGAAGAGCACACTAACACATATATGGAGAAGAGCACAGTAACACATATATGGAGAAGAGCACAGTAACACATATATGGAGAAGAGCACACTAACACATATATGGAGAAGAGCACAATAACACATATATGGAGAAGAGCACAGTAACACATATATGGAGAAGAGCACAATAACACATATATTGAGAAGAGCACACTAACACATATATGGAGAAGAGCACACTAACACATATATGGAGAAGAGCACACTAACACATATATGGAGAAGAGCACACTAACACATATATGGAGAAGAGCACAGTAACACATATATGGAGAAGAGCACACTAACACATATATGGAGAAGAGCACACTAACACATATATGGAGAAGAGCACAGTAACACATATATGGAGAAGAGCGCAATAACACATATATGGAGAAGAGCACAGTAACACATATATGGAGAAGAGCACAATAACACATATATTGAGAAGAGCACACTAACACATATATGGAGAAGAGCACACTAACACATATATGGAGAAGAGCACACTAACACATATATGGAGAAGAGCACACTAACACATATATTGAGAAGAGCACACTAACACATATATTGAGAAGAGCACACTAACACATATATGGAGAAGAGCACACTAACACATATATTGAGAAGAGCACACTAACACATATATGGAGAAGAGCACACTAACACATATATTGAGAAGAGCACAGTAACACATATATGGAGAAGAGCACAGTAACACATATATGGAGAAGAGCACAATAACACATATATGGAGAAGAGCACAATAACACATATATGGAGAAGAGCACACTAACACATATATTGAGAAGAGCACAGTAACACATATATGGAGAAGAGCACAGTAACACATATATGGAGAAGAGCACAATAACACATATATGGAGAAGAGCACAGTAACACATATATGGAGAAGAGCACAATAACACATATATGGAGAAGAGCACAGTAACACATATATGGAGAAGAGCACAATAACACATATATTGAGAAGAGCACAATAACACATATATGGAGAAGAGCACACTAACACATATATTGAGAAGAGCACAGTAACACATATGGAGAAGAGCACAGTAACACATATATGGAGAAGAGCACAATAACACATATATGGAGAAGAGCACAGTAACACATATATGGAGAAGAGCACAGTAACACATATATGGAGAAGAGCACACTAACACATATATTGAGAAGAGCACACTAACACATATATGGAGAAGAGCACACTAACACATATATGGAGAAGAGCACAATAACACATATATTGAGAAGAGCACAATAACACATATATTGAGAAGAGCACAATAACACATATATTGAGAAGAGCACAATAACACATATATGGAGAAGAGCACAATAACACATATATGGAGAAGAGCACAATAACACATATATGGAGAAGAGCACAATAACACATATATGGAGAAGAGCACAGTAACACATATATTGAGAAGAGCACAATAACACATATATTGAGAAGAGCACACTAACACATATATGGAGAAGAGCACACTAACACATATATGGAGAAGAGCACACTAACACATATATGGAGAAGAGCACAATAACACATATATAGAGAAGAGCACAATATCACATATATGGAGAAGAGCACACTAACACATATATGGAGAAGAGCACAGTAACACATATATGGAGAAGAGCACAATAACACATATATTGAGAAGAGCACAATAACACATATATGGAGAAGAGCACACTAACACATATATTGAGAAGAGCACACTAACACATATATTGAGAAGAGCACACTAACACATATATGGAGAATAGCACAATAACACATATATTGAGAAGAGCACAATAACACATATATTGAGAAGAGCACAATAACACATATATGGAGAAGAGCACACTAACACATATATGGAGAAGAGCACACTAACACATATATGGAGAAGAGCACACTAACACATATATTGAGAAGAGCACACTAACACATATATTGAGAAGAGCACACTAACACACATATATGGAGAAGAGCACAGTAACACATATATGGAGAAGAGCACACTAACACATATATGGAGAAGAGCACAATAACACATATATGGAGAAGAGCACACTAAATCATATATGGAGAAGAGCACAATAACACATATATGGAGAAGAGCACAGTAACACATATATGGAGAAGAGCACAGTAACACATATATGGAGAAGAGCACAGTAACACATATATGGAGAAGAGCACAGTAACACATATATGGAGAAGAGCACAGTAACACATATATGGAGAAGAGCACAATAACACATATATGGAGAAGAGCACAATAACACATATATGGAGAAGAGCACAATAACACATATATGGAGAAGAGCACAATAACACATATATGGAGAAGAGCACAGTAACACATATATGGAGAAGAGCACAGTAACACATATATGGAGAAGAGCACAATAACACATATATGGAGAAGAGCACAATAACACATATATGGAGAAGAGCACAATAACACATATATGGAGAAGAGCACAATAACACATATATGAAGAAGAGCACAATAACACATATATGGAGAAGAGCACACTAACACATATATGCAGAAGAGCACAGTAACACATATATGGAGAAGAGCACACTAACACATATATGGAGAAGAGCACACTAACACATATATGGAGAAGAGCACACTAACACATATATGGAGAAGAGCACACTAACACATATATGGAGAAGAGCACACTAACACATATATGGAGAAGAGCACACTAACACATATATTGAGAAGAGCACACTAACACATATATTGAGAAGAGCACACTAACACACATATATGGAGAAGAGCACAGTAACACATATATGGAGAAGAGCACACTAACACATATATGGAGAAGAGCACAATAACACATATATGGAGAAGAGCACACTAACACATATATGGAGAAGAGCAGAATAACACATATATGGAGAAGAGCACACTAACACATATATGGAGAAGAGCACAATAACACATATATGGAGAAGAGCACAATAACACATATATGGAGAAGAGCACAATAACACATATATGGAGAAGAGCACAGTCACACATATATGGAGAAGAGCACAGTAACACATATATGGAGAAGAGCACAATAACACATATATGGAGAAGAGCACAATAACACATATATGGAGAAGAGCACAATAACACATATATGGAGAAGAGCACAATAACACATATATGGAGAAGAGCACAATAACACATATATGGAGAAGAGCACAATAACACATATATGGAGAAGAGCACAGTAACACATATATGGAGAAGAGCACAGTAACACATATATGGAGAAGAGCACAGTAACACATATATGGAGAAGAGCACAGTAACACATATATGGAGAAGAGCACAATAACACATATATGGAGAAGAGCACAGTAACACATATATGGAGAAGAGCACAGTAACACATATATGGAGAAGAGCACAGTAACACATATATGGAGAAGAGCACAGTAACACATATATGGAGAAGAGCACACTAGCACATATATGGAGAAGAGCACAGTAACACATATATGGAGAAGAGCACAATAACACATATATGGAGAAGAGCACAATAACACATATATGGAGAAGAGCACAATAACACATATATGGAGAAGAGCACAATAACACATATATGGAGAAGAGCACACTAACACATATATGGAGAAGAGCACACTAACACATATATGGAGAAGAGCACAATAACACATATATGGAGAAGAGCACACTAACACATATATGGAGAAGAGCACACTAACACATATATGGAGAAGAGCACAATAACACATATATGGAGAAGAGCACAGTAACACATATATGGAGAAGAGCACACTAACACATATATGGAGAAGAGCACAATAACACATATATGGAGAAGAGCACACTAACACATATATGGAGAAGAGCACAATAACACATATATGGAGAAGAGCACAATAACACATATATGGAGAAGAGCACAATAACACATATATGGAGAAGAGCACACTAACACATATATTGAGAAGAGCACACTAACACATATATGGAGAAGAGCACAGTAACACATATATGGAGAAGAGCACACTAACACATATATGGAGAAGAGCACAATAACACATATATGGAGAAGAGCACACTAACACATGTATTGAGAAGAGCACACTAACACATATATGGAGAAGAGCACACTAACACATGTATGGAGAAGAGCACAGTAACACCTATATGGAGAAGAGCACAATAACACATATATTGAGAAGAGCACAATAACACATATATGGAGAAGAGCACACTAACACATATGGAGAGGAGCACACTAACACATATATTGAGAAGAGCACACTAACACATATATGGAGAAGAGCACACTAACACATATATTGAGAAGAGCACACTAACACATATATTGAGAAGAGCACACTAACACATATATGGAGAAGAGCACAGTAACACATATATGGAGAAGAGCACACTAACACATATATGGAGAAGAGCACAATAACACATATATGGAGAAGAGCACACTAAATCATATATGGAGAAGAGCACAATAACACATATATGGAGAAGAGCACAGTAACACATATATGGAGAAGAGCACAGTAACACATATATGGAGAAGAGCACAGTAACACATATATGGAGAAGAGCACAGTAACACATATATGGAGAAGAGCACAATAACACATATATGGAGAAGAGCACAATAACACATATATGGAGAAGAGCACAATAACACATATATGGAGAAGAGCACAATAACACATATATGGAGAAGAGCACAGTAACACATATATGGAGAAGAGCACAGTAACACATATATGGAGAAGAGCACAGTAACACATATATGGAGAAGAGCACAATAACACATATATGGAGAAGAGCACAATAACACATATATGGAGAAGAGCACAATATCACATATATGGAGAAGAGCACAATAACACATATATGAAGAAGAGCACAATAACACATATATGGAGAAGATCACACTAACACATATATGCAGAAGAGCACAGTAACACATATATGGAGAAGAGCACACTAACACATATATTGAGAAGAGCACACTAACACATATATGGAGAAGAGCACACTAACACATATATGGAGAAGAGCACACCAACACATATATGGAGAAGAACACACTAACACATATATGGAGAAGAGCACACTAACACATATATGCAGAAGAGCACACTAACACATATATGGAGAAGAGCACACTAACACATATATTGAGAAGAGCACACTAACACATATATGGAGAAGAGCACACTAACACATATATTGAGAAGAGCACACTAACACATATATGGAGAAGAGCACACTAACACATATATTGAGAAGAGCACACTAACACATATATGGAGAAGAGCACACTAACACATATATGGAGAAGAGCACACCAACACATATATGGAGAAGAACACACTAACACATATGGAGAAGAGCACACTAACACATATATGCAGAAGAGCACAATAACACATATATGGAGAAGAGCACACTAACACATATATGGAGAAGAGCACACTAACACATATATGCAGAAGAGCACACTAACACATATATGGAGAAGATCACACTAACACATATATGGAGAAGAGCACACTAACACATATATGGAGAAGAGCACACTAACACATATATGCAGAAGTGCACACTAACACATATATGCAGAAGAGCACACTAACACATATATTGAGAAGAGCACACTAACACATATATGGAGAAGAGCACACTAACACATATATGCAGAAGAGCACACTAACACATATATGGAGAAGAGCACACTAACACATATATGGAGAAGAGCACACTAACACATATATGGAGAAGAGCACACTAACACATATATGGAGAAGAGCACACTAACACATATATGGAGAAGAGCACACTAACACATATATGGAGAAGAGCACACTAACACATATATGGAGAAGAGCACACTAACACATATATTGAGAAGAGCACACTAACACATATATGGAGAAGAGCACACTAACACATATATTGAGAAGAGCACACTAACACATATATGGAGAAGAGCACACTAACACATATATTGAGAAGAGCACACTAACACATATATGGAGAAGAGCACACTAACACATATATGGAGAAGAGCACACTAACACATATATGGAGAAGAACACACTAACACATATGGAGTAGAGCACACTAACACATATATGCAGAAGAGCACAATAACACATATATGGAGAAGAGCACAGTAACACATATATGGAGAAGAGCACACTAACACATATATGGAGAAGAGCACAGTAACACATACATGGAGAAGAGCACACTAACACATATATGGAGAAGAGCACACTAACACATATATGGAGAAGAGCACACTAACACATATATGGAGAAGAGCACACTAACACATATATGCAGAAGAGCACACTAACACATATATGGAGAAGAGCACAATATCACATATATGGAGAAGAGCACAATAACACATATATGAAGAAGAGCACAATAACACATATATGGAGAAGAGCACAGTAACACATATATGGAGAAGAGCACAATAACACATATATGGAGAAGAGCACAATAACACATATATGGAGAAGAGCACAATATCACATATATGGAGAAGAGCACAATAACACATATATGAAGAAGAGCACAATAACACATATATGGAGAAGATCACACTAACACATATATGCAGAAGAGCACAGTAACACATATATGGAGAAGAGCACACTAACACATATATTGAGAAGAGCACACTAACACATATATGGAGAAGAGCACACTAACACATATATGGAGAAGAGCACACCAACACATATATGGAGAAGAACACACTAACACATATATGGAGAAGAGCACACTAACACATATATGCAGAAGAGCACACTAACACATATATGGAGAAGAGCACACTAACACATATATTGAGAAGAGCACACTAACACATATATGGAGAAGAGCACACTAACACATATATTGAGAAGAGCACACTAACACATATATGGAGAAGAGCACACTAACACATATATTGAGAAGAGCACACTAACACATATATGGAGAAGAGCACACTAACACATATATGGAGAAGAGCACACCAACACATATATGGAGAAGAACACACTAACACATATGGAGAAGAGCACACTAACACATATATGCAGAAGAGCACAATAACACATATATGGAGAAGAGCACACTAACACATATATGGAGAAGAGCACACTAACACATATATGCAGAAGAGCACACTAACACATATATGGAGAAGAGCACACTAACACATATATGGAGAAGAGCACACTAACACATATATGGAGAAGAGCACACTAACACATATATGCAGAAGTGCACACTAACACATATATGCAGAAGAGCACACTAACACATATATTGAGAAGAGCACACTAACACATATATGGAGAAGAGCACACTAACACATATATGCAGAAGAGCACACTAACACATATATGGAGAAGAGCACACTAACACATATATGGAGAAGAGCACACCAACACATATATGGAGAAGAACACACTAACACATATATGGAGAAGAGCACACTAACACATATATGCAGAAGAGCACACTAACACATATATGGAGAAGAGCACACTAACACATATATTGAGAAGAGCACACTAACACATATATGGAGAAGAGCACACTAACACATATATTGAGAAGAGCACACTAACACATATATGGAGAAGAGCACACTAACACATATATTGAGAAGAGCACACTAACACATATATGGAGAAGAGCACACTAACACATATATGGAGAAGAGCACACCAACACATATATGGAGAAGAACACACTAACACATATGGAGTAGAGCACACTAACACATATATGCAGAAGAGCACAATAACACATATATGGAGAAGAGCACAGTAACACATATATGGAGAAGAGCACACTAACACATATATGGAGAAGAGCACAGTAACACATACATGGAGAAGAGCACACTAACACATATATGGAGAAGAGCACACTAACACATATATGGAGAAGAGCACACTAACACATATATGGAGAAGAGCACACTAACACATATATGCAGAAGAGCACACTAACACATATATGGAGAAGAGCACAATATCACATATATGGAGAAGAGCACAATAACACATATATGAAGAAGAGCACAATAACACATATATGGAGAAGAGCACACTAACACATATATGCAGAAGAGCACAGTAACACATATATGGAGAAGAGCACACTAACACATATATTGAGAAGAGCACACTAACACATATATGGAGAAGAGCACACTAACACATATATGGAGAAGAGCACACTAACACATATATGGAGAAGAGCACACTAACACATATATGCAGAAGAGCACACTAACACATATATGCAGAAGAGCACACTAACACATATATGGAGAAGAGCACACTAACACATATATTGAGAAGAGCACACTAACACATATATGGAGAAGAGCACACTAACACATATATGGAGAAGAGCACACTAACACATATATGGAGAAGAGCACACTAACACATATATTGAGAAGAGCACACTAACACATATATGGAGAAGAGCACACTAACACATATATGGAGAAGAGCACACCAACACATATATGGAGAAGAACACACTAACACATATGGAGAAGAGCACACTAACACATATATGCAGAAGAGCACAATAACACATATATGGAGAAGAGCACACTAACACATATATGGAGAAGAGCACACTAACACATATATGCAGAAGAGCACACTAACACATATATGGAGAAGATCACACTAACACATATATGGAGAAGAGCACACTAACACATATATGGAGAAGTGCACACTAACACATATATGCAGAAGTGCACACTAACACTAACACATATATGCAGAAGAGCACACTAACACATATATTGAGAAGAGCACACTAACACATATATGGAGAAGAGCACACTAACACATATATGCAGAAGAGCACACTAACACATATATGGAGAAGAGCACACTAACACATATATGGAGAAGAGCACACCAACACATATATGGAGAAGAACACACTAACACATATATGGAGAAGAGCACACTAACACATATATGCAGAAGAGCACACTAACACATATATGGAGAAGAGCACACTAACACATATATTGAGAAGAGCACACTAACACATATATGGAGAAGAGCACACTAACACATATATTGAGAAGAGCACACTAACACATATATGGAGAAGAGCACACTAACACATATATTGAGAAGAGCACACTAACACATATATGGAGAAGAGCACACTAACACATATATGGAGAAGAGCACACCAACACATATATGGAGAAGAACACACTAACACATATGGAGTAGAGCACACTAACACATATATGCAGAAGAGCACAATAACACATATATGGAGAAGAGCACAGTAACACATATATGGAGAAGAGCACACTAACACATATATGGAGAAGAGCACAGTAACACATACATGGAGAAGAGCACACTAACACATATATGGAGAAGAGCACACTAACACATATATGGAGAAGAGCACACTAACACATATATGGAGAAGAGCACACTAACACATATATGCAGAAGAGCACACTAACACATATATGGAGAAGAGCACACTAACACATATATGGAGAAGAGCACACTAACACATATATGGAGAAGAGCACACTAACACATATATGCAGAAGAGCACACTAACACATATATGCAGAAGAGCACACTAACACATATATGCAGAAGAGCACACTAACACATATATGCAGAAGAGCACACTAACACATATATGGAGAAGAGCACACTAACACATATATGCAGAAGAGCACACTAACACATATATGCAGAAGAGCACACTAACACATATATGCAGAAGAGCACACTAACACATATATGGAGAAGAGCACACTAACACATATATGGAGAAGAGCACACTAACACATATATGCAGAAGAGCACACTAACACATATATGGAGAAGAGCACACTAACACATATATGCAGAAGAGCACACTAACACATATATGGAGAAGAGCACACTAACACATATATGGAGAAGAGCACACTAACACATATATGGAGAAGAGCACAATAACACATATATTGAGAAGAGCACAATAACACATATATGGAGAAGAGCACAATAAGACATATATGGAGAAGAGCACACTAACACATATATGCAGAAGAGCACAGTAACACATATATGGAGAAGAGCACACTAACACATATATTGAGAAGAGCACAGTAACACATATATGGAGAAGAGCACACTAACACATATATGCAGAAGAGCACACTAACACATATATGGAGAAGAGCACACTAACACATATATGGAGAAGAGCACAATAACACATATATGGAGAAGAGCACAATAACACATATATGGAGAAGAGCACAATAACACATATATGGAGAAGAGCACAATAACACATATATGAAGAAGAGCACAATAACACATATATGGAGAAGAGCACACTAACACATATATGGAGAAGAGCACAATAACACATATATGGATAAGAGCACACTAACACATATATGGAGAAGAGCACACCAACACATATATGGAGAAGAGCACACTAACACATATATGGAGAAGAGCACAATAACACATATATGGAGAAGAGCACAATAACACATATATGGAGAAGAGCACAATAACACATATATGGAGAAGAGCACAATAACACATATATGAAGAAGAGCACAATAACACATATATGGAGAAGAGCACACTAACACATATATGCAGAAGAGCACAGTAACACATATATGGAGAAGAGCACACTAACACATATATTGAGAAGAGAACACTAACACATATATGGAGAAGAGCACACTAACACATATATGGAGAAGAGCACACCAACACATATATGGAGAAGAACACACTAACACATATATGGAGAAGAGCACACTAACACATTTATGCAGAAGAGCACACTAACACATATATGGAGAAGAGCACACTAACACATATATTGAGAAGAGCACACTAACACATATATGGAGAAGAGCACACTAACACATATATTGAGAAGAGCACACTAACACATATATGGAGAAGAGCACACTAACACATATATTGAGAAGAGCACACTAACACATATATGGAGAAGAGCACACTAACACATATATGGAGAAGAGCACACCAACACATATATGGAGAAGAACACACTAACACATATGGAGAAGAGCACACTAACACATATATGCAGAAGAGCACAATAACACATATATGGAGAAGAGCACAGTAACACATATATGGAGAAGAGCACACTAACACATATATGGAGAAGAGCACATTAACACATACATGGAGAAGAGCACACTAACACATATATGGAGAAGAGCACACTAACACATATATGGAGAAGAGCACACCAACACATATATGGAGAAGAACACACTAACACATATGGAGAAGAGCACACTAACACATATATGCAGAAGAGCACAATAACACATATATGGAGAAGAGCACAGTAACACATATATGGAGAAGAGCACACTAACACATATATGGAGAAGAGCACAGTAACACATACATGGAGAAGAGCACACTAACACATATATGGAGAAGAGCACACTAACACATATATGGAGAAGAGCACACTAACACATATATGCAGAAGAGCACACTAACACATATATGGAGAAGAGCACACTAACACATATATGGAGAAGAGCACACTAACACATATATGCAGAAGAGCACACTAACACATATATGCAGAAGAGCACACTAACACATATATGCAGAAGAGCACACTAACACATATATGGAGAAGAGCACACTAACACATATATGCAGAAGAGCACACTAACACATATATGCAGAAGAGCACACTAACACATATATGCAGAAGAGCACACTAACACATATATGCAGAAGAGCACACTAACACATATATGCAGAAGAGCACACTAACACATATATGGAGAAGAGCACACTAACACATATATGCAGAAGAGCACACTAACACATATATGGAGAAGAGCACACTAACACATATATGGAGAAGAGCACACTAACACATATATGGAGAAGAGCACAATAACACATATATTGAGAAGAGCACAATAACACATATATGGAGAAGAGCACAATAACACATATATGGAGAAGAGCACACTAACACATATATGCAGAAGAGCACAGTAACACATATATGGAGAAGAGCACACTAACACATATATTGAGAAGAGCACAGTAACACATATATGGAGAAGAGCACACTAACACATATATGGAGAAGAGCACACTAACACATATATGGAGAAGAGCACAATAACACATATATGGAGAAGAGCACAATAACACATATATGGAGAAGAGCACACTAACACATATATGGAGAAGAGCACACTAACACATATATGCAGAAGAGCACAGTAACACATATATGGAGAAGAGCACACTAACACATATATTGAGAAGAGAACACTAACACATATATGGAGAAGAGCACACTAACACATATATGGAGAAGAGCACACCAACACATATATGGAGAAGAACACACTAACACATATATGGAGAAGAGCACACTAACACATATATGGAGAAGAGCACACTAACACATATATGGAGAAGAGCACACTAACACATATATGGAGAAGAGCACACTAACACATATATTGAGAAGAGCACACTAACACATATATGGAGAAGAGCACACTAACACATATATTGAGAAGAGCACACTAACACATATATGGAGAAGAGCACACTAACACATATATTGAGAAGAGCACACTAACACATATATGGAGAAGAGCACACTAACACATATATTGAGAAGAGCACACTAACACATATATGGAGAAGAGCACACCAACACATATATGGAGAAGAACACACTAACACATATGGAGAAGAGCACACTAACACATATATGCAGAAGAGCACAATAACACATATATGGAGAAGAGCACAGTAACACATATATGGAGAAGAGCACACTAACACATATATGGAGAAGAGCACACTAACACATATATGGAGAAGAGCACACTAACACATATATGGAGAAGAGCACACTAACACATATATGGAGAAGAGCACACCAACACATATATGGAGAAGAACACACTAACACATATGGAGAAGAGCACACTAACACATATATGCAGAAGAGCACAATAACACATATATGGAGAAGAGCACAGTAACACATATATGGAGAAGAGCACACTAACACATATATGGAGAAGAGCACAGTAACACATACATGGAGAAGAGCACACTAACACATATATGGAGAAGAGCACACTAACACATATATGGAGAAGAGCACACTAACACATATATGGAGAAGAGCACACTAACACATATATGGAGAAGAGCACACTAACACATATATGCAGAAGAGCACACTAACACATATATGCAGAAGAGCACACTAACACATATATGCAGAAGAGCACACTAACACATATATGGAGAAGAGCACACTAACACATATATGCAGAAGAGCACACTAACACATATATGCAGAAGAGCACAATAACACATATATGGAGAAGAGCACACTAACACATATATGGAGAAGAGCACACTAACACATATATGCAGAAGAGCACACTAACACATATATGCAGAAGAGCACACTAACACATATATGCAGAAGAGCACACTAACACATATATGCAGAAGAGCACACTAACACATATATGCAGAAGAGCACACTAACACATATATGCAGAAGAGCACACTAACACATATATGCAGAAGAGCACACTAACACATATATGCAGAAGAGCACACTAACACATATATGCAGAAGAGCACACTAACACATATATGCAGAAGAGCACACTAACACATATATGCAGAAGAGCACACTAACACATATATGCAGGTAGAGCACACTAACACATATATGCAGAAGAGCACACTAACACATATATGCAGAAGAGCACACTAACACATATATGCAGAAGAGCACACTAACACATATATGCAGAAGAGCACACTAACACATATATGCAGAAGAGCACACTAACACATATATGCAGAAGAGCACACTAACACATATATGCAGGTAGAGCACACTAACACATATATGCAGAAGAGCACACTAACACATATATGGAGAAGAGCACACTAACACATATATGCAGAAGAGCACACTAACACATATATGGAGAAGAGCACACTAACACATATATGGAGAAGAGCACACTAACACATATATGGAGAAGAGCACAATAACACATATATGGAGAAGAGCACAATAACACATATATGGAGAAGAGCACAATAACACATATATGGAGAAGAGCACACTAACACATATATGCAGAAGAGCACAGTAACACATATATGGAGAAGAGCACACTAACACATATATTGAGAAGAGCACAGTAACACATATATGGAGAAGAGCACACTAACACATATATGCAGAAGAGCACACTAACACATATATGGAGAAGAGCACACTAACACATATATGGAGAAGAGCACAATAACACATATATGGAGAAGAGCACAGTAACACATATATAGAGAAGAGCACACCAACACATATATGGAGAAGAGCACACTGTCATGACTGGCCTGTTCGGGTCAGATTACCGTGGACCATAATCCCACAGAGACATCTCTCACACCCAGCACCTGGCGAGAGATCGAGAGTTATGGAGTTGCAAGGGTTTTATGACACCTCACGCCCATTGTAAATCTTAAAGCAGCAGACAAAATCCCTTTGTCCTTTCAGTATGGAGGAATGGAATTTATGATGGGCCTATGGAGAACCTACCTCTGAACAGTAACATGCAATAAATGGATTTTGGGACAATATTGCTTCGTTTGCCAAAATGGTAGTAATGTCGATAGATGGAATATGAAAATGAATGTCGTTTTTCTTATGTTATTAAAAGTTAAATGACGACGTTATAACAAAACATTGTAACCTTGAAGAGTTTTCACAAGATGTACCTGATGTTTGCATATTCCACGTTTTGTGGAAAAGGTCCAGATCAAAGAGAATGTTTTTGTAAAAATGAAATATGAAGTTTGTTGTCTAAAATTGGATCTGAGTAAAATCCAGACCTTGCCTCGTAACTAGTTATGCCCAGAGAACTTGCCCTAATGGTGGAAATGCCCATTTCTGACCCGAGGGTATAAAACATGAGTTAAGAATTAACATTATGACAAGGGACCATGAGCTGCAGCCAACGTCCAATTAGTTGTCACCCCAAAATACAACATGAGGTTGAAGACAAAGGAACCGTTTAACAATCTATGCTACGGATGAGTAACTGTGTCTAAGAGGGTGAATTCAAGCGGGACCACCCGGTTACCACTCTCCAAGGAATCGTGTTTCTACACTGCTTTCATTCCCACACTGGAACCATCTACACAGCTGTTTAGCCGTCCTCAGAAGACCCATCTTTCAGAAGAAGGGCGAGGAAACAGACCACTAAGAGAAAGGACACTGACAATGTGAGGACAAACAGAGTTACACCCGGTAACCGAAGACGGGCCGTCATCAGAGAAGGCGAACCCGGACCACGAATAGACACCCCATTGGAGACCTTCGACATGTAATTACGTCATTATAATCTGACATATAGGAACGGCAGCTCTGGGCAAGGTTAGGGATAAACTAAGCATAGTTTACAAATTTACCCAAGTGTGCTTTTCTCTTGTGCACTCTCTTTCGTGCTCCTTTGAAATCTCCATTTTGTGTAACACATGTCATATTGTGTTGGCCTGCTAGGGACCTGTTTCATTGAACTTAAATCTAATCAATAGCTTACATTGCGTGCTTGTGTATGTATATCTTCTATTATCATTTTAGCCGAATTATGCGACTTTCAGGATGAGACTGTAGAGGAAAGTAATTAATTAACTACTGCTGTAAAATCGACATTCTGATATTCGTTGAATTTATTTGGGAAATAGAAACTCAATAGAAAACAAAACTTTCCCATGGTGCCCCAGGTTACTGAGTTAATAAATACCTGATTCATTTAAACACATAATTATAACGTAACGACCGTCGTTGGAATGAGACCAAAGCGCAGCGTGGAAATTGTTCATGTATAATGTAAAAAAAAAAAAACACAAAATGACAAACGGAGAAAACAAAAGCGCACAGTTCTGTCAGGGAAACAACTTAAACAAAAAACAATCACCAACAACTAAAATGGCAAAAACAGGCTACCTAAGTATGATTCTCAATCAGAGACAACGAACGACACCTGCCTCTGATTGAGAACCATACTTGGCCAAACACATAGAAAAAAGAACATAGACTACCCACCCCAACTCACACCCTGACCAAACTAAAACAAAGACCTAACAAAGGAACTAAGGTCAGAACATGACTTATAAACAGTTAATCATTAGATGAGCAGTTGTTACATTTAATCAAGGCAGCATCACGACGACAAACACTCCAAACAGCCTACCCGACAGTTCGGAGGCGTCCGCATGGTCTTAAAGCACAACGTTTGCCTCGTTTTGTATCACATTCCAACGACAACAGGGGGAGACACAAATTACATTTCCGTGAATGTTGAGCCCCTGCCAAAAACTGCATTTTGGTATTTGTTTTATTAGTCCATTGTTGACATAGTCCCAAAATGTTTAGTTTGTCACCAATCAAATTTCCAAGATAGATAACTTTCAAAACACAGATATCATCCCAGTATGATGCGTTTTGCATCATATCATGCTGCGTTTTGTGTAATTGTTTGGGGGAAAGACTGTACAGTTGAAGTCGGAAGTTTACATACTCTTAGGTTGGAGTCATTAACTTGTTAGGGATAGGGGGCAGTATTTTCACTTTGGATGAATTGCGTGCCCATAGTGAACTGCATCCTACTCTGTCCTAGATTGCTAATATATGCATATTATTTTTACTAATTGGATAGAAAACACTGAAGTTTCTAAAAATGTTTGAATTATGTCTGTGAGTATAACAGAACTCAAAGGGTAGGCAATCTACAGGAAGTGAAATTCTGAATGCGTGTCTAATTTTAAGTCATCGCCTCTTCCCTTCCAAATAAGATATGGATCTGTTAGCACTTCCTACGCCTTCCACTAAGATGTCCTCATTCAGTAGAACGTGGAATGGAGCCTCTGGTGTGAACTTTGACCGAATGGGAGGGGAATGAGTCTCTGTCCTGGCAGAATGCAATTTCCCCGTGGCGCATTTGTCTGTGGATGTCACCATCAGGGGGACGACTCCTCGCCATGAAGCTCGTTTTTCAATCACCACAAATTTCTTGTTAACAAACTATAGTTTTGGCAATTCCGTTAGGACATCTACTTTGTGCATGACACAAGTCATTTTTCCAACAATTGTTTACAGACAGATTATTTCACTTACATATAATTCACTGTATCACAGAAGTTTACATACACTAAGTTGACTGTGCCTTTAAACAGCTTGGAAAATTCCAGAAAATTATGTCATGACATTAGAATCTTCTGATAGGCTACTTTAAATAATTTTTGTCAATTGGAGGTGTACCTGTGGATGTATTTCAAGGCCTACCTTCAAACTCAGTGCCTCTTTGCTTGACATTATGGACAAATCTAAATAAATCAGCCAGAAAGAAATTGTAGACATCCACAAGTCTGGTTCATCCTTGGGAGCAATATCCAAATTTCCGAAGGTACCACATTCATCTGTACAAACAATAATACGCAAGTATAAACACCATGGGACCACGCAGCCGTCATACCGCTCAGGAAGGAGACACTTTCTGTCTCCTGGAGATGAACGTACTTTGGTGCGAAAAGTGCAAATCAATCCCAGAACAACAGCAAAGGACCTTGTGAAGATACTGGAGAAAACAGGTACAAAAGTATGCATATCTACAGTAAAACGAGTCATATATGAACATAACCTGAAAGGCCACTCAGCAAGGAAGAAGCCACTGCTCCAAAACTGACATAAAAAAGCCAGACTACAGTTTGCGACTGCACATGGAGACAAAGATCATACTTTTTGGAGAAATGTCCTCTGGTCTGATGAAACAAAAATAGAACTGTTGGGCATTAATGACCATCGTTATTTTTGGAGGAGAAAATAGGGAGGCTTGCAAGCCGAAGAACACCATCCCAACCGTGAAGCACGGGGTGACAGCATCATGTTGTGGGGGTGATTTTGCTGCAGGAGGGACTGGTGTATTTCACAAAATAGATGACTTCATGAGGTTGGAAAATAATGTGGATATATTGAAGCAACATCTCAAGACATCAGTCAGGAAGTTAAAACCTGTTATGGCTGCAATCCCGATACCGGGATAGATATGACAACTACCAGTGAAAATAGAGGGCGCCAAAATTCAAACCACAGATATCTCATAATTACAATTCCTAAAACATTCCTAAAAAGATACATGTGTCTTATATCATTTTAAAGCTATTCTCGTTGTTAATCACACCAAAGTGTCCAATTTCAAATAGGCTTTTCAGCGAACGATTATGTTATGTCTCCACCAAACCACAATAAGCACAGCCATTTTCCAGCTAAATGTAGCATTCACAAAAACCAGAAATAAAGATCAAATTAATCACTAACCTTGAATTATCTTCATCCGATGAAACTCATAGGACTTCATGTTGCACAATACATGCATGTTTTATTTGATAAAGTTAATATTTATATAAAAAAAATCTGAGTTTACATTGACGCGTTAGATTCATTAGTTCCAATAACATCAAGTGATTTTCCATAGCCACATCATTCAACAGAAATACTCATCATAAATGTGAAATCTGACACAGCGGTTGCATTAAGGAGAGGTTTATCTAGAATTCCATGTGTATAACTATATTATAGCTATATTATAGTTATACAGATGGAATTATAGATAAACCTCTCCTTAATGCAACCGCTGTGTCAGATTTCAAAAAAGCGTTACGGAAAAAGAAATGCATGCAATAATCTGAGACGGCGCTCAAAAGTAAAAACAAGACATCACAGACATCATTCAAACAGTTTTAGAAACTTCAGAGTGTTTTCTATCCAATACTAATAATAATATGCAAATATTAGCAAATATGACTGAGGAGCAGGCCGTTTGATATGGGCACCTTTCATCCAAGCTACTCAATACTGTCCCTGCAGCCATAAAAAGTCAAAGCTTGGTTGCAAATGGGTCTTCCAAATGGACAATGACCCCAAGCATACTTCCAAAGTTGTGGCAAAATGGCTTAAGGACAATGAAGTCAAGGTATCGGAGTGGCCATTACAAAGACCTGACCTCAATTCTATAGAACATTTGTGGGCAGAACTGAAAAAGTGTGTGCGAGCAAGGAGGCCTACAAACCTGACGCAGTTTCTCCAGCTCTATCCGGAAGAATTGTCCAAAATGTACCCAACTTATTGTGGGAAGCTTGTGGAAGGCTACCCGAAACGTTTAAACCCAAATAAAAAAAATTGAAGGCAATGCTACCAAATACTAATTGAGTGCATGTAAACTTCTGACCCACTGGGAATGTGATGAAATAAATAAAAGCTTCAATAAATCATTCTCTCTACTATTATTCTGACATTTCAAATTCTTTAAAAAAAGTGGTGATCCTAACTGACCTAAAAATAGGGATTTTTTACATGGATTAAATGTCAGGAATTGTGAAAAACTGAGTTTAAATGTAATTGGCTAAGGTGTATGTAAACTTCCGACTTCAACTGTAAATCTGATAGACTTTGGTTTTTGATGTAAAGATAGCATAATAGTATTATTATTTGTGTTGAAGTAGAAAGCAATGGGTTGGAGGAATCCTACATAATCCATAAAGTAAAATGCAGCATCCATTTATGGCCAGCTATGTAAACTATTATTTTTCCTGCAATAGATGTCTTTCAATTGATAATATACATTCTTGTATAAAGGGAAAAGTAATCTTAAGGGAAAAGTAATCTAAAAGTAATTGAAAGCAACAGATAGTTACGTAACTGATACATTTTGGACAGGTAACTAGTAACAGTAACAGATAACATTTAGAAAGTAAGCTACCCAACCTCAAATAGTGCAATACACATGGTCAAAAATATGAACAAAGGAGTTAAAGAAGTAATACAAATAAAAGCAGAAGCTCTCTCTCTCGTGCTCTCTCTACACACATATACACACACTTTTTCAGCATGAGTAACTCAGCGCCTCATCATTACCCTCCTTGTATGCAAAGCTGTGAAAGAAAATCTGACAGAATACAATATTTGGCAGGCAAGCAGGCAGACAGTAGCTAGCGTGTGTGTGTGTGGCAGTTGTGTTCAGCGGGGGTGTTGTGTGGAAATGACGGTTGGCTCTCTGCTGTGACTGAGTACTGAGTTCGAACAACTAACCCACACCAGCCAGGAGAGGAGTATGTACGCCAGATAGCTTTGGAATTCAAATAATTCCAGGTATTCAGTGAATATGATTATCCAGCTTCCTTCGCTTCAGCTAAAGCTAAGACAGGCTGTGTCCTCTTCCATCAACATTCACCAATCAACCTATCCCTCATCTTTGTCCTCTCCCTCTACCTTTTCTTTTTCTCAGTCACACTTTATTTGAAGGTGGTATACATGTCGCATTCATAGCATAAGATATTCATAAAACTTCTCTCCAAGAAAGTTATTTTCATTTCTCCTTTTTTCTTCTTCCATTTCTGCTCTAGCCCTCTCTCTGACAGAGTTGGTCAATGATAACACTGAAAATATGCTGTTTTACCCATTAGCCAGACCTGTCCGTCAATTTCCATCCTCCTTTGTCTATCACCCATCCCCCATCTCTTATTTCCTTCCATCTCTGAGGTCACGGTGTTTCGGTCTTTCTACTCACATCTTCTTGGGACTTTGAGTGTTGTGTCCTGCAAAAAGAGTACTAGTTGGTACAGTCACAGAATGACTGACGATACATATTTAACGCATGGTATTAAAAATGAAAGGATCCGTTCTCCTTCTTTATTCTGAGACCCAGGGGGGGAAAAACAAGCTTCAATAATGGATGAGAGAAAGGTTCGCTAAGAAAAGCCAGGGCCGTGAGATTGAGCTAAGGGAGAGAGTGGAAATGAGGGATGGAGGAAGAGAGGGAGGAGGGATGGAGGGAGAGAGGGATGATGGATGGAGGGAGAGAGGGATGATGGATGGAGAGAGAGAGAGTGGAAAAGAGGGATGAGCAGGGAAGGAGGGAGATAGAGGAAAGGAGGGATGGAGGGAGAGAGGGAGGAGGGATGGAGGGATGAGGGAGAGAGTGGAAAAGAGGGATGGAGACATAAAGGAGGGATGCAGGGAGAGAGTGGAAAGAAGGGATGGAGCTGGGAGGGAGGGAGTGGAAAGGAGAGATGGAGGAAGAGAGGGAGGAGGGATGGAACAGGAATGGAGGGAGAGGGCGAGACCCAGATGCATACCCAGGAGGCAGATGGATGGAGTCTTAAAATGTTTATTAATACAAAAAGGGGTAGGCAAGAGAATGGTCGTGTACAGGCAAAAGGTCAAAACCAGTTCAGAGTCCAATAGGTCCCGATGGACAGGCACATTCAAGGTCAGGGCAGATAGGATGATCAGGCAGGGGGGAAAGTAGAGTCCAGAGTCAGGCAGTGGTCAACACCGGGAAGACTAGCAAAAGAGAATAGAGAAACCACGCTGGTTGACTTGACTAAATATATTAGATGAACAGACACAGAGAGACAGAAACACAGGGATAAATACGCTGGGGAAAATAAGCGACACCTGGAGGGGGTGAAGAAAATCAAAGGGACGGGTGAAGCAGATCAGGGCTTGACAGAGGAGGGATGGAGCAGAGATGAGGGAGAGAGTGTAAAGAAGGGATGGAGCAGAGATGAGGGAGAGAGTGAAAAGGATGGATGGAGGAAGAGAGTGGAAAGGAGGGATGGAGCAGGGATGAAGGTAGAGAGTGTAAAGAACAGATGGAGCAGGGATGGAGAGAGAGTGGAAAGAAGGATGGAGCAGGAATGAGGGAGAGAGTGAAAAGGAGGGATGGAGCAGGGATGGAGGAAGAGAGTGGAAAGGAGGGATGGAGCAGGGATGGAGGAGAGAGTGGAAAGGAGGGATGGAGCAGGGATGAGGGAGAGAGTGGAAAGGAGGGATGGAGTAGGGATGGGGAGAGAGTGGAAAGGAGGGATGGAGTAGGGATGGAGGGAGAGAGTGAAACGGATGGATGGAGGAAGAGAATGGAAAGGAGGGATGGAGCAGGGATGGGAGAGAGTGGAAAGGAGGGATGGAGGGATGGAGGAAGAGAGTGGAAAGGAGGGATGGAGTAGGGATGGAGGGAGAGAGTGTAAAGAAGGGATGGAGCAGGGATGGGGAGAGAGTGGAAAGGAGGGATGGAGTAGGGATGGAGGGAGAGAGTGAAAAGAAGGGATGGAGGAGGGATGGAGGAAGAGAGTGGAAAGGAGGGATGGAGCAGGGATGGGGAGAGAGTGGAAAGGAGGGATGGAGTAGGGATGGGGAGAGAGTGGAAAGGAGGGATAGAGTAGGGATGGAGAGAGAGAGTGAAACGGAGGGATGGAGGGAGAGGGTGGAAAGGAGGGATGGAGCAGGGATGGAAAGAGAGTGGAAAGAAGGGATGGAGTAGGGATGGAGGGAGAGCGAGTGGAAAGGAGGGATGGAGCAGGGATGAGGGAGAGAGTGAAAAGGAGGGATGGAGCGATGGAGGTAGAGAGTGGAAAGGAGGGATGGAGCAGGGATGAGGGAGAGAGTGAAAAGGAGGGATGGAGGGGTGAGGTAGAGAGTGTAAAGAAGGGATGGAGCAGGGATGGGGAGAGACTGAAAAGGAGGGATGGAGGAAGAGAGTGGAAATGAGGGATGGAGTAGGGATGGAGGGAGAGAGTGAAACGGATGGATGGTGGAAGAGAATGGAAAGGAGGGATGGAACAGGGATGGGAGAGAGTGGAAAGGAGGGATGGAGGGATGGAGGAAGAGAGTGGAAAGGAGGGATGGAGCAGGGATGGATGGAGAGAGTGGAAAGGAGGGATGGAGTAGGGATGGAGGAAGAGAGTGTAAAGAAGGGATAGAGTAGGGATGGAGGGAGAGAGTGAAACGGAGGGATGGAGGGAGAGGGTGGAAAGGAGGGATGGAGGGATGGAGGTAGAGTGGAAAGATGGGATAGAGTACGGATGGGAGAGAGAGTGAAAAGGAGGGATGGAGCAGGGATGAGGAGAGAGTGGAAATGAGGGATGGAGGGATGGAGGTAGAGTGGAAAGATGGGATAGAGTACGGATGGAGAGAGAGAGTGAAAAGGAGGGATGGAGCAGGGATGAGGAGAGTGGAAAGAAGGGATAGAGTAGGGATGGAGGGAGAGTGGAAAGAAGGGATAGAGTAGGGATGGAGGGAGAGAGTGAAACGGAGGGATGGAGGGAGAGGGTGGAAAGGAGGGATGGAGCAGGGATGGAGAGAGAGTGGTAAGAAGGGATGGAGTAGGGATGGAGGGAGAGAGTGAAACGGAGGGATGGAGTGATGGAGGAAGATAGTGGAAAGGAGGGATGGAGCAGGGATGGAGAGAGAGAGTGGAAAGGCGGGATGGAGGGATGGAGGTAGAGAGTGGAAAGGAGGGATGGAGCAGGGATGAGGGAGAGAGTGGAAAGGCGGGATGGAGGGATGGAGGTAGAGAGTGGAAAGGAGGGATGGAGCAGGGATGAGGGAGAGAGTGAAAAGGAGGGATGGAGGGGTGAGGTAGAGAGTGGAAAGGAGGGATGGAGTAGGGATGGAGGGAGAGAGTGGAAAGGAGGGATGGAGCAGGGATGAGGGAGAGAGTGGGATGGAGTAGGGATGGAGGGAGAGAGTGAAAAGAAGGGATGGAGCAGGGATGGGGAGAGAGTGTAAAGGAGGGATGGAGTAGGGATGGAGGGAGAGAGTGTAAAGGAGGGATGGAGCAGGGATGAGGGAGAGTGGAAAGAAGGGATAGAGTAGGGATGGAGGGAGAGAGTGAAACGGAGGGATGGAGGGAGAGGGTGGAAAGGAGGGATGGAGCAGGGATGGAGAGAGAGTGGTAAGAAGGGATGGAGTAGGGATGGAGGGAGAGAGTGAAACGGAGGGATGGAGTGATGGAGGAAGATAGTGGAAAGGAGGGATGGAGCAGGGATGGAGAGAGAGAGAGTGGAAAGGCGGGATGGAGGTAGAGAGTGGAAAGGAGGGGTGGAGCAGGGATGAGGGAGAGAGTGAAAAGGAGGGATGGAGCAGGGATACAGATAGAGAGTGTAAAGAAGGGATGGAGCAGGGATGGTGGAGAGTGGAAAGAAGGGATAAAGTAGGGATGGAGGGAGAGTGAAACGGAGGGATGGAGGGATGGAGGAAGAGAGTGGAAAGGAGGGATGGAGCAGGGATGGAGAGAGAGTGGAAAGAAGGATGGAGCAGGGATGGAGAGAGAGTGGAAAGAAGGATGGAGCAGGGATGAGGGAGAGTGGAAAGAAGGGATAAAGTAGGGATGAGGGAGAGAGTGAAACGGAGGGATGGAGCAGGGATGGAGGGAGAGAGTGGAAAGGAGGGATGGAGCAGGGATGGAAGAGAGTGTAAAGAAGGGAAGGAGGGGTGAGGTAGAGAGTGGAAAGAAGGGATGGAGCAGGGATGGAGGGAGAGAGTGGAAAGGAGGGATGGAGCAGGGATACAGATAGAGAGTGTAAAGAAGGGATGGAGCAGGGATGGGGAGAGAGTGAAAAGGAGGGATGGAGGAAGAGAGTGGAAAGGAGGAAGGGAGGGATGGAGCAGGGATGAGGGAGAGAGTGAAAAGGAGGGATGGAGCAGGGATGGAGGAGAGGGTGGAAAGGAGAGATGGAGCAGGGCTGAGGGAGAGAGTCGAAAGAAGGGATGGAGCAGGGATGGAGAGAGAATGGAAAGAAGGGATGGAGCAGGGATGAGGGAGAGAGTGAAAAGGATGGATGGATGAAGAGAGTGGAAAGGATGGATGGAGCAGGGATGAAGGTAGAGAGTGGAAAGGAGGGATGGAGCAGGGATGAGGGAGAGAGTGGAAAGAAGGGATGGAGCAGGGATGAGGGAGAGAGTGGAAAGGAGGGATGGAGCAGGGATGGAGAGAGAGTGGAAAGAAGGGATGGAGCAGGGATGAGGGAGAGAGTGAAAAGGATGGATGGATGAAGAGAGTGGAAAGGATGGATGGAGCAGGGATGAAGGTAGAGAGTGTAAAGAAGGGATGGAGCAGGGATGGACAGAGAGAGTGGAAAGGAGGGATGGAGCAGGGATACAGATAGAGAGTGTAAAGACGGGATGGAGCAGGGATGGGGAGAGAGTGAAAAGGAGGGATGAAGGAAGAGAGTGGAAAGGAGGAAGGGAGGGATGGAGTCAGAGAGTGGAAAGGAGGGATGGAGCAGGGATGAAGGTAGAGAGTGTAAAGAAGGGATGGAGCAGGGATGGACAGAGAGTGGAAAGAAGGATGGAGCAGGGATGAGGGAGAGTGAAAAGGGGTGATGGAGGTAGAGAGTGCAACGAATGGATGGAGGAATAGAGTGGAAAGGAGGGATGTAGCAGGGATGGAGGTAGATAGTGGAAAGAAGGGATGGAGCAGGAATGAGGGGAGAGTGGAAAGAGAGATGGATCAGGGATGGAGGTAGAGAGTGTAAAGAAGGGATGAGGGAGAGAGTTCAAAGGATGGATGGAGGAAGAGAGGGGGAAGGAGGGATGGAGCAGGGATTGAGGGACAGAGTGGGAAGAAGGGATGGAGCAGGGATTGAGGGACAGAGTGGGAAGGAGGGATGGAGCAGGGATTGAGGGACAGAGTGGGAAGAAGGGACAGAGGGACGGCGGCAGAGAGTATAAATGAGCGATGGAGCAGGGATGGAGGCAGAGAGTGGAAAGGAGGGATGTGGAAGAGAGTGGAAAGGAGGGATGGGGCAGGGATGGAGGGAGAGAGTAGGAAGGAGGGATGAAGCAAAGATGGAGGGAGAGAGGTGGGGGAGAGGGAAGAGGAGGGGGGCTGGGAGAGAGAAATGATCATGCATTGGTGGACAGATTTAGAGATAGAAGGGAAAGAAAAAGGAGAGAGGGGTGGAGAGAGAGGGAAATCGAGACAGAGAGAGAGAGAGAGCTATGTGGTTTTAGAGCCCTGTTGTGTCAGTCAGCGCGGTTGGGCTGTCAGTCGGTGAAGGTGACTGTGGGTATGACCTGGTGTTGCAGTGATACGTCTCCCCAGATGCAGATCTTTGTCCCATTTAGGGGTACACATAGCTGGCTGCTCCTGATGCTTGGCTCTCACTCAGACACGCACATCAAGCAAACGCAGAGTCAGCCTGGCCTATGCAGCCGCAATGTCAACCAGCAACACACACATACAATACAATTCCTCACGCTCTCTGTGTGTGCGTGTGTGCGTGTGTGTGTGTGTGTGTGTGTGTGTGTGTGTGAGAGAGAGAGAGGTAAAGTCAATTCATGTGTGTTTGAACTGAGAGACTTTTCTTCTGGAGAATCTGAAATCTTGCCTGTGGCATTCCCAAAGTATTCCCAATCCACGGTTTTTCCGAAAGACTTGGTAAGTCTGAATGGTAAGGCCTTCCCACACTGTGCAGTCGTGGTCAAAAGTTTGGAGAATGACAGAAATATTAATTTCCACAAAGTTTGCTGCTTCAGTGTCTTTATATATTTTGTCAGATGTTACTATTGAATACTGAAGTATAATTACAAGCATTTCATAAGTGTCAAAGGCTTTTATTGACAATTACATGAAGTTGATGCAGAGTCAACATTTGTAGTGTTTTTCAAGACCTCTGCAATCCGCCCTGGCATGCTGTCAATTAACTTCTGGGCCACATCCTGACTGATGGCAGCCCATTCTTGCAAAGTAAATGCTTGGAGTTTGTTTGAATTTGTGGGTTTTTGTTTGTCCACCCGCCTCTTGAGGATTTTTTGTGCAAAGCAATGATGACGGCACGTGTTTCTTTTCAGTTAACCATGATTGACAGACGAAGAACAATGATTCCAAGGACTTTGCAATTTATTGCAATTCATCTGATCAGTATATGCAAATTGCCATCATACAAACTGAGGCAGCAGACTTTGTGAAAATTAATATTTGTGTCATTCTCAAAACTTTTGGCTACGACTGTACATCGGATCCAGTCTTTTACGATTTTTACAGGTCACACTGTGCGATGTTACCAAATTTCCAACCTGGCCAGATTGTACGATTTGCTTCAGTTTGCGTCAGCTGAAGTAGGCTACGTCAACTGCAGAGGTGGATTTGATCTACTCATGTGCCAGCCCCAGCAGCACAGTGCCAAAGCCTCCCGAGTTCGAAAAACTGAAAGTATGCAGCTTAGAAATAGGTTTCAGATAGAAATTTTATGTCTGAGCTAAGAATCATATCGGCTTACAAAAAAAAAACATGGTCGCTGAGGGAGAAAGTTCATTTTTGTGTATTTATCAGGCTGATCAGGCTGATTTCCAATTTGTCATGTAAACAAGATAATGAGGGAAATTCTTCTTCTTGAAAAGCAGTAACACATTTAAATAAAATATTATCAACTGCTATTACATTCAACTATTATACTAATCTGATTAAACACAACAATCATATTATTTTGTGCATTATCAGTGTTATTGGTCAGTCCCCAGGATCGGCTTGTAACAAGCCACACTAGACGACATTTCTGACAGTGCCAGTACTTTGGAGCCTACAACCGCACAGTGGTACTTAATTTATGGCTGCGATCCCCGTACAGGGACCAACATACTTATTTTCCACCATAATTTGCAAATAAATTCATAAACAATCCTACAATGTGATTTTCTGGATTTTTTTTCTCATTTTGTCTGTCATAGTTGAAGTGTACCTATGATGAAAATTACAGGCCTCTCATCTTTTTAAGTGGGAGGACTTGCACAATTGGTGGCTGACTAAATACTTTTTTGCCCCACTGTAGATTAGGGTATGTCTTCAGGCGGAAATTGAGAACAAAGGGATGCAGCCATAACAGGTTTAATCAGCAGACCTAGACCCTGTCACACTGAACGAGCCAAGACGTAGTGGTACTGAATCAGCAGACCTAGACCCTGTCACACTGAACCAGCCAAGACGTAGTGGTACTGAATCAGCAGACCTAGACCCTGTCACACTGAACGAGCCAAGACGTAGTGGTACTGAATCAGCAGACCTGAGACCGTGTCACACTGAACGAGCCAAGACGTAGTGGTACTGAATCAGCAGACCTAGACCCTGTCACACTGAACGAGCCAAGACGTAGTGGTACTGAATCAGCAGACCTAGACCCTGTCACACTGAACGAGCCAAGACGTAGTGGTACTGAATCAGCAGACCTAGACCCTGTCACACTGAACGAGCCAAGACGTAGTGGTACTGAATCAGCAGACCTAGACCCTGTCACACTGAACTGAACGAGCCAAGACGCAGACCTAGACCCTGTGGTACTGAATCAGCAGACCTAGACCCTGTCTCACTGAACCAGCCAAGACGTAGTGGTACTGAATCAGCAGACCTAGACCCTGTCACCAGCAGACGTAGTGGTACTGAATCAGCAGACCTAGACCCTGTCACACTGAACCAGCCAAGACGTAGTGGTACTGAATCAGCAGACCTAGACCCTGTCACACTGAACCAGCCAAGACGTAGTGGTACTGAATCAGCAGACCTAGACCCTGTCACACTGAACCAGCCAAGACGTAGTGGTACTGAATCAGCAGACCTAGACCGTGTCACACTGAACCAGCCAAGACGTAGTGGTACTGAATCAGCAGACCTAGACCCTGTCACACTGAACCAGCCAAGACGTAGTGGTACTGAATCAGCAGACCTAGACCCTGTCACACTGAACCAGCCAAGACGTAGTGGTACTGAATCAGCAGACCTAGACCCTGTCACACTGAACCAGCCAAGACGTAGTGGTACTGAATCAGCAGACCTAGACCCTGTCACACTGAACCAGCCAAGACGTAGTGGTACTGAATCAGCAGACCTAGACCCTGTCACACTGAACCAGCCAAGACGTAGTGGTACTGAATCAGCAGACCTAGACCCTGTCACACTGATAGAGCGAACATGTCTGAAAATCGTTTACAACCTAAGAATTTGCCCGCGATATGGACAGCAAAATCGTGGCATAAGATGGCTAAAATCATAGAGGAATGTGTTGAGGTTTGGGGTAGGTAGGTTAGCGATGGTTGCCAGATTTACTACTGACGGACCAACCCCGAAAGTGATTTCATATGATTTGATTTCCATGGCTGGCACAGCTTGACTGACTAACACACACTCATATCAGCCCACCGACATCCCATTTACTCTCCCTCATTCTCTCTCGCTCTTACACACAGACACACAAGCATACACACACCGCCCATCCCCATTTGCTACACATTGGCCAACACACTGCATCACTATCCCAATAGCTCTTGAATGAGCACATAGCCTATATTAATCATAATCATATTACATTTGAAAGGGAAGCTCTTGCACCATCTGTTTGGCTGGGTTTCTTCAAGGGCAACCTCAGATTCACAATCACTGTCAGGAATTTTAAAAATGAAAAGTGCATTCACTTACTGCGGTGTAAGTAAGCATGTCACACTTGTTTACAAATCATGTGTCAAACAACATTTGATATGTAGGACGCTTGGCAAACGAGAAAGCAAGGCAAAATCAGTGCATTGTAACATACTGTATTATTCAATCCATAACCATTATCGGTCTGTGTGTGTGTATGCACACAATAAATAGCTTCACGCGTGTGTCTGTGTGTGTGAAATGTCTTTTTGTCATATAGACAATGGATAATAAAGTAATATTCTTTTTAAAAGGCCTACATGTATTTCATCAAGAGGGAAGTATTAAAACATGCATGTTTGATAATAAAATAATATATTGTAAGGATGTACAGTACCAGTCAAAAGTTTGCACACATCTACTCATTCCAGGTAAAAAAAAAAATAAAAAAAAACTATTTTCTACTTTGTAGAATAATGAGTGAAGTCATCAAAACAATGAAATAACACATATGGAATCATGTAGTAACCCACATTTTTTTCCATCATAAAAATAGATTGTATATTTAAGATTGATGACAGCTTTGCACACTCTTGGAATTCTCTCAACCAGCTTCATGAGGTAGTCACCTGGAATGCATTTAATTTATCAAGGTGTGCCTTGTTAAAAGTTCATGTGTGGAATTTCTTTCCTTCTTCGTGGATTTGAGCCAATCAGTTGCGTTGTGACAAGGTAGTGGTTGTATAGCCCTATTTGGTAAAATACCAAGTCCATGTTATGTCAAGAACAGCTCAAATTAGCAAAGAGAAACGACAGTCCATCAGTACTTTAAGACATGAAGGTCAGTCAATACAGAACATTTCAAGAACATTGAAAGTTTCTACAAGAGCAGTCGCAAAACCAACAAGCTCTATGATGTAAATAAGCTCATTAGAGTTAACTGCACCTCAGATTGCAGCCCAAATAAATGCTTCACAGAGTTCAAGTAACAGATACATCAACTGTTCAGAGAAGACTGTGTGAATCAGGCCTTCATGATCAAATTGCTGCAAAGAAACCACTACATTTTTAAATGTTATTTTTATTTCACCTTTATTTAACCAGGTAGGCCAGTTGAGAACAAGTTCTCATTTACAACTACAACCTGGCCAAGATAAAGCCAAACATTGCAACACAAACAATTAGGGTTACACAGACTTACACATCGGATAAACAAACGCACAGTCAATAACACAATAAGGTAAAGTAATATATAGACCATAGTGGCGAAATCATTTAAATTTAGCAATTAAACATTGGAGTGATAGATGTGCAGAAGATGAATGTGCAAGTAGAGATACTGGGGTGCAAAGAAGCAAAAAAATATAAATATGGGGATGAGGTAGTTGGGTGGGCTATTTACAGATGCACGATGTACTAAAGGACACCAATATTAAGAAGAGACTTGCTTGGGCCAAGAAACATGAGCAATGGACATTAGACCGGTGGAAATCCGTCCTTTGGTCAGATGTGTCCAAATTTGAGATTTTTGGTTCCAGCCGGCGCGTCTTTGGGAGATGCAGAGTAGCTGAATGGATGATCTCTGCATGTGTGGTTCCCACCTTGAAGTATGGAGGAGGTGTGATTGTGTGGGGGTGCTTTGCATTACATTACATTACATTTAAGTCATTTGACACGCTCTCAATACAAATTTATTTTATGACATACAGTGGAACAGCCACTTTACAATAGTGCATCTAAATCTTGTAAGGGGGGTGAGAAGGATTACTTTATCCTATCCTAGGTATTCCTTAAACAGCAGGTGTCTCCGGAAGGTGGTGACTCCGCTGTCCTGGCGTCGTGGGGAGTTTGTTCCAATCGCGAACAGTTTTGACTCTGGGCTCAGTGGTAGGGAGGGGAGGCCTGGATCAGTTTGTTTTTTCAACAGGACAATGACCAAGCAAACACACAACTCCAGGCTGATGACACTCAATGATTTATTTTGCACACTTAAGAAGACAGCATTCTGAGTGGCCATCCAATCGTGTCTGGGCTCAGGGGGACTATCATTTGTTTTTCAGGATGACCTAAAACACACCTCCCTGGCCTGACCAAGAAAGTGAAGTGCTGCATCAGATGACCTGGCCTCCAAAATCAACCTCAAATTGAGATGGTTTGGGATGAGTTGGACTGCAGAGTGAAGGAAAAGCAGCCAACAAGTGCTCAGCATATGTGGGAACTCCTTCAAGACTGTTGGGGAAATATTTCTTAATGAAGCTGGTTGAGAGAATGTCAAGAGTGTGCAAAGCTGTTGTAAAAGCAAAGGGTGGCTACTTTGATGAAGAATCTCAAATATATTTTGATTTGTTTAACACTTTTTTGGTTACTCGGTTCGACTCCTACAGTAGAGGACTCGGTTCGACTCCTACAGCAGTAGAGCAGCCCAACCAAAGTAAGGAGGCAAGGGCATTCTGCCATCTAGTGGCACAAAAATTAGGTTCAACCCTATACTCAGCACACATTTTGCTCACATGACTAGCCTTCTACCTTTTACTAAGACATATATATATATATAAAACATATAACAATAATAACATGTTTATGCCATACCTATGCTAAATGGTTTTCTGATGTTATAAGCCCAGTAAACATACCACCAATAATAGAAAGAGGGAGATGTAAAAGTATGTTTGGCCTCAAGCTTTGACTGGCTCCGTCAAATAAGATGAATATTTCAACTGATATTTTCCTGGCTATTACTGAGCTGGCTCTCGCTCTGCGAATATAGACGGAGTGAGCCCTCACTAACCTTCATAAATGACAGCCAGCGCTTTAGGGTTTAAAAAATCAAAAAGTATGTCAGTGTGAATTGAAGGGGCCTACAGTATGCTAATACTGCAACTGATAGAACTAGGAAGTATTCGAAAGAGGTATTCGCCATAGACCAACTACAGCCCCAAATTCCCTGGTTTGCTCTAAGGCAGAACATGCTGTACAAAGAGTGAGAAACACAGACGCGCACACTCATGCGCACGCACGCACACACACACACACGCACGCACACGCATGCACACGCACACACACACACGCAGACACGCTCAATCTATGCAAGAAGCCTCATTTGCACACCACCATGTATTATCAGTCTAATTAGAGTATTACTAACATAGCGACAGTAGTAAACATGGAATGTCAGAGATAACCAGAGAGGTTGAGAGAGGCCGAGGACACAGAGACAGAAGGCCCCACTTCCCAACAGGGAAGACACAGATAGTAGTAACAGGCCTGGAGAGGACACAGAGACAGAAGGCCCCACTTCCCAACAGGGAAGACACAGATAGTAGTAACAGGCCTGGAGAGGACACAGAGACAGAAGGCCCCACTTCCCAACAGGGAAGACACAGATAGTAGTAACAGGCCTGGAGAGGACACAGATAGTAGTAACAGGCCTGGAGAGGACACAGAGACAGAAGGCCCCACTTCCCAACAGGGAAGACACAGATAGTAGTAACAGGCCTGGAGAGGACACAGAGACAGAAGGCCCCACTTCCCAACAGGGAAGACACAGATAGTAGTAACAGGCCTGGAGAGGACACAGAGACAGAAGGCCCCACTTCCCAACAGGGAAGACACAGATAGTAGTAACAGGCCTGGAGAGGACACAGAGACAGAAGGCCCAACTTCCCAACAGGGAAGACACAGATAGTAGTAACAGGCCTGGAGAGGACACAGAGACAGAAGGCCCCACTTCCCAACAGGGAAGACACAGATAGTAGTAACAGGCCTGGAGAGGACACAGAGACAGAAGGCCCCACTTCCCAACAGGGAAGACACAGATAGTAGTAACAGGCCTGGAGAAGACACAGATAGTAGTAACAGGCCTGGAGAAGACACAGATAGTAGTAACAGGCCTGGAGAAGACACAGATAGTAGTAACAGGCCTGGAGAGGACACGGAGTAGACATACGCTTCAAACCAGTCTGGGACATGACTCCTCTAACAGAGCTTCCGAATAGGCCTTGATATGACTCCACAACTACTATAGGGCATAATGAGATTACTCGTAACCTGATATGGGAACCTATAGTACAAGGGTTGAAAATAAAACATGTAGCTTTCCCACACTACTCAAGTTTTCCAGAAACCCCAGTTGGAGGATTCAGGGATTTCCTGCATATTCTCTCTTGATGCTCTGAATCTTCCAAACAGGATTTCTGAAAAATATGGGAATTTGGGGAAATTTTGCAACCCGTTCTTGCCTCTGCTGGCCAGCTTTTAGCAGACGATCATCGTGACAGAACTATTCTAAACCAAGTTCAATCATAGATCTATAAACATTGAGGACTTAGTTGCAACTGACTTACAATAAACCCACTGGGCACACATTGGTTGAATCAACCATGTAATTTCAATTAAATTATGTTGACCCCCAACGTAGAATAGATATTGAATTGGAATCTGTGCCCAGTGGGAAGGCAGACTATTGACACACATCGATCTCACAGCCTCTTTTGACCAAACAAAGCAGACTATACAATTCCACAAAGACATGTCCCAAACTCCAATAGATACTGTAGCTCTCAAAGCACTTCACAAATGCCTGAGAAAGATTCAAGATTGACACACTCCAACAGTCAGCACAGTATCCATCCAACAGATTTTCATTGGGTTGATTCTGCCCCCTCTTCGGCTTTGGCTATTTTATCTTTTGTTTACTGCCGGGTTTATTATCCTCGAGCCGGGAGCGCAACCACAACACACACACACAATACACCAAACTTTTGGCAGCCTCTCTGTATGATCCCCCAGTAACAGATGAAAGGAACCAGAGGGGGGAAACGCCAAAATGAACGACGGGGCTTAAGGAAATATGAAAACACTAGCTAATTACAATGAAATGACATAAGGATAAGAGGGAATGACAGTTACAGCCAGGGAAAGTGCCAGAGCCTGTATTGTCATGGTAAACAGTGTGTGAGAGAGTGGTTGTGGGTAGCAGTAGGGGTAGAGCATCTACAATAGAGCAGACACACACATACATATTGACACAGATGCGAGCGCACACACACACACACAAACACGGAGAGAGACAAGTATGAACACACACACACACAGAAAGAGTGGTTAGTTGTGGGACACAGTAGAGGTTACCTCTACAATAGGCCAGCTTGTTTTCAACAACAACAAGCCCGGAATGTCACTCACAACCCAACGTGTCAGTCTGTAGAACTTGAGTCTCTGGGGGGACAAACCATTTTAGCATCAACAACAATAATACCAGACTCCTGTGGACCAAATACACTATTAGAAAAAGGGTTCCAAAAGGGATATTTGACTATCCCCATAGGAGAACCCTTTTTGGTTTCAGGTAGAACATTTTTGGATTCCATGTAGAACCCTTTGTAGAAATTGTTTTACATTGAACCCAAATGGGTTCTACCTGGAACCAATAAGGGCTATCCAATAGGGACAGCCGAATAACCATTTTAGGTTCTAGATCTTTCTTAGAGTGTAGACTATTATTTGCTGTGCATTCTCTTGAAAAACAAAAATACCCAATCACTTGAAAAACTTTATCCGCCTTCCAGGCTCCATTCTCTCAATTGTTGTTGATCACTCGTACTAAACAACATCTTTTAAATGTTTATTCACTGGACACACAGTATCAAAATAACTTACTGTCCATCTAGTATTTGAAACCAATGTCTTCTGTTTCGTACGTAGGCTCTTGAAGCGTGTGGGCAAAATGCTAATCGACAAATGACCAAACCTAGAGAGTTCAATGACCATCACAGAGCTCTAAGACAGAAATATTAGAACAATTCTTAGAACATTATTTAGAACACAGAGCTCACCAACAACATCACAAACAACGAACAGGGACCAGTACCAGAAAACATAAGATAAGAGACACAAGAAACCATCCATCTCCATTCACAACAATACACACACACACACACATGCACACACAGAGAAAACAAAACAAACCTCCCCACGACCTCCCCATTATCTCTTTCCACCCAGGCATTCTCTCTGGCACTCCTACACACACATACATACACAGACACACACTGATTGGGTTCAGCAATACAGTACACTGCTACTGTGTTTTCAGTCAACAGTAGTGGATGTTTACTGGCTATCTTTCATCCCTTAATTAGTTGAGGCAGCTTCCCCCAAATCTCTCTCATCCTCTCCCAGCTATTCTTTCCCACCAACTCTCACAGGCACCATCTCTGTCCTCTTTTTCTCTTTAATTCCTCCCCTCTCTTTCCTGTCTGTTTCCCACCTCATCCCTGTCTCCAAAACCTGGGTTCAAATAGTATTTAGAGTAGACTAGTGGTTAGGGGGTAGCCTAGTGGTTAGAGCGTTGGACTAGTAACCGGAAGGTTGCAAGTTCAACCCCCTGAGCTGACAAGGTACAAATTTGTCGTTTGGCCTAATGACAGTTAACCCACTGTCATTAGGCTGTCATTGAAAATAAAATGAAAATTCTTAAGTGAGCTTAAGTATTTAAAATATTTTGAATACTATTTGAACCCATGTATGCCTTCTGCATCGTTTGGTCCATTGGTCTGGCCCTGTCTGGGCCTAATGCCTGCGTCTCTGTCTGATTATGCCCCTTTCCTTCAAATTCCTTAAACCCTGTGTTGGCCAACCCTGCTCCAAGTCTTAGTAAGCTGCAGTGGGGAAATCGCAGAATAGCTGAATCAAGCCAGTGTCTTCAAGACAAAACAACAGAGTACTACTGACACAGCGGCTCTCTCCAGGACCAGCCATGCTGGCAACAGAAAACATGGTTTACAGGTCTTTGTAGACCATGTCTATCTGTTTGAACATATTGCCACTGCACATTAAACTATGGCCAATGACTCCAATAAAGTGCTACACCTAAGATGTGCTGTTCTGCCTTTTTCTGAAGTGTGGTCCTCTGTAGCTCAGTTGGCAGAGCATGATGCCTGCAATGTCAGAATAGTGAGTTTGATTCCCTAGATCAGCCATACATAAAATGTATGAATGTATGAATGCTGTAAGTTGCTTTGGATAAAAACATTTGTTAAATATGATATATTAACACTTCTATGTTAGTTAGCTGTGGATGAAAATGTGTCCAAATAATAATCAAATAACCCAGGGATGTTCTCTATCTGTTGGATCCAGATAAGCATGATAAGATGACATCTCTTTCACTGGCTCTTACTCTAGAACCCTCAAATTCACATCTGGACCTAGAAGCCAGTTCCACAGACAGTGGATGACGGCTCATAATAATGTCTGGAAGGGTGCGAATGAAATGGCATCAAACACATGTTTTTGATGTATTTGATACCATTCCACCTCCTGCTATTACCACAAGCCCATTCTCCCCAATTAAGGTGTCAGCAACCTCCTGTCCGAAGCAGGTACTGATTTAGACCATGGACAACAGGTGGGTGCAATTAATTATCAAGTAGAACAGAAATACAGCGGTACTCCCAGACCTTGTAGAGAAAGATTTGAATATCCCTGCTCTAAAATTGTCCAAAATTGAGATACTGTATCTACGGCTCTGTCAAGTGTGAGTTTGTATTGACCCCTGCTGGCCAACTAGAATACTGCATGTCAATGGAGGCTTTATAACAAGTGCAACAGGGCCATCTACAGGCTGGATTAATTAGGTGCATAATTTCCAGCAGGCAGGCAGACAGCCAGACAGACTTGTTTACTTCCCTTATGCACTACGTTTTTCCGGGTGCTTACTATACCACAGGTCAATATACCAGTCTAACACTTCACTTCCACATAACTCATGGGGGCAATGAAACAACAGAGCCCAATTAAATGTTCAATACAGGGAAGTGAAGTGGGCCGGGGGACCATTGGGTGAGGGGCATAAGGGCAGGGTCGTGTGAACAGGGCAAACTTGGGGAAAGCTGAACTTCATGCAAATAAATAAAAGCAATGTCCATGTCTTCCAAGAATAACATGCTGACCAGACCGCCCAAGTTGAGTGCACATATTCACATTCAATCATCTCATCCAAACTGCTCGCTGGCGTCTGCGTAGCCAGGCAGAACTTGACGCGCTGCAAGTCCCACCACTCCCATCTACTCATTGTTTTTTTACAAGCATATACCCACATGGGTGATTGAAAGATGAACAAGGTCCACACTCCAGTCCCATTGGTGGCAGTAATACACCTTAAACTTGGTTGCCAACCACCATTTAAAATCCATAGAAGAAGAAGAATAAACGAGGAGATACCAATCAAAGAAAACCAAACAAAAACAAATAAGGTTATCCCCTTCATCAGTGGAAAGGTTGCCGTGGGTACAGAGCACATGATTCTGTGTGACCTAAAATTGGTCAAAACTTCACAAAGATCCAGAAACATAAAAAGGACCATATGCACCTAAGGTAGAATCGCAACCCATGTTCATCTCCCAGGACAAAACAGCAAGCTAGCTAAATGTCCATGAAAGCTTCATGTGTTGACCTGTCCCCAAATTTATAAAGTTGGTTCACAGTTGACCTTGGTATCACAACTGGTCATGCGCCATTTTTCGATATAAATCCACAAGAACATAGAGGAATAGCTGGTTGGCAGTAGAGAGGCCAGGTGCATCATTGCACATGAAAGAACAGAACAGTTGTTTCATTCCATTTGGATCAGTAGTGGGACTATTCATGATAGTTTATGAGGTCTAGAACGGCCCAATAGCAGGGCAGTCTGGCTGTATTTTTACGTCTGATACTGAGATGCGCTGTCTGTTGCGGATCAGCATTCTCCCAAGTTGTATAATGTGGCCACATAGTGACTTTTTTTCACATTTTGTTACGTTACAGCCTTATTCTAAAATTGATTTAAAAAAAATATATAACCCCAGCAATCCACACACAATATCAAAAAATTACGAAGTGAAAACCGTTTTTTATAAATGTTTGTACATGTATTACAAATAAAAAACAGAAATACCTTATTTACATAAATATTCAGACATTTTGCTATGACAAACGAAATTGAGCTCAGATGCATATTGTTTCCAATGGATCATCCTTGAGATGTTTCTACAACTTGATTGGAGTCCACTTGTGCTAAGTTGCATTGATTGGACATGATTTGGAAAGACACACGTCTATATGAGGACCCACATTTGACAGTACAAAAATTAAGCCATGAGGTCCGAGACAGGATTGTGTCGAGGCACAGATCTTGGCTCCCAAGAACACAGTGGCCTACACCTACATCATTATTAAATGAGTGTAGGTAGCAACACATCTGCCACGCTGATCCTCAACACTGGAGCTACCCAGGGGTGCGTGCTCGGTTCCCGCCTGTAGTCCCTGTTCACCCACGACTGCATGGCCAGGCACAACTCCAACGCCATCATTAAGTTTGCTGACGACACAACAGTGGTAGGCCTGATCACCGGCAACGACGAGACAGCCTATAGGGATGAGGTCAGAGACCTGGCTGGGTGGTGCCAGAATAACAACCTATCCCTCAACGTAACCAAGACTAAGTAGATGATTGTGGACTACAGGAAAAGGAGCACCGAGCACATCCCCATTCTCATCGACGGGGCTGTAGTGGAGCAGGTTGAGAGCTTCAAATTCCTTGGTGTCCACATCAACAACATACTAGATTGGTCCAAACACACCAAGACAGTCGTGAAGAGGGCACGACAAAGCCTATTCCCCCTGAGGAAACTAAAAAGATTTGGCATGGGTCCTGAGATCCTCAAAAGGCTCCACAGCTGCTACATCGAGAGCATCACTGCCTGGCACGGCAATTGCTCGGCCTCCGACCGCTAGGCACTTCAGAGGGTAGTGCGTATGGCCCAGTACATCACTGGGGCAAAGCTGCCTGCCATCCAGGACCTCTACACCAGGCGGTGTCAGAGGAAGGTCCTAAAAATGGTCAAAGACCCCAACCACCCCAGTCATAGACTGTTCTCTCTACTACCACATGGCACGCGGTACCGGAGTGCCAACTCTAGGACAAAAAGGCTTCTCAACAGTTTTTACCCTCAAGCCATAAGACTCCTGAACAGGTAATCAAATGGTTACCCGGACTATTTGCATTGTGTGCCCCTCAACCCCTCTTTTACTCTGCTGCTACTCTCTGTTTATCTTATATGCATAGTCACTTTAACTATACATTCATGTACATACTACCTAAATCGGCCCGACCAACCAGTGCTCCCACACATTGGCTAACCGGGCTATCTGCATTGTGTCCCACCACCCGCCAACCACTCTTTTTACGCTTCTGCTACGCTCTGTTCATCATATATGCATAGTCACTTTAACTATACATTCATGTACATACTACCTGAATTGGGCTGACCAACCAGTGCTCCCACACATTGGCTAACCGGGCTATCTGCATTGTGTCCCACCACCCGCAAACCACTCTTTTTACGCTTCTGCTACGCTCTGTTCATCATATATGCATAGTCACTTTAACGATACCTACATGTACATACTACCTCAATAAGCCTGACTAACAGACGTCTGTATATAGCCTTACTATTCTTTTTTCAAATGTCTTTTTACTGTTGTTTTATTTCTTTACTTACACACACACACACACACACACACACACACACACACACACACACACACACACACACACACACACACACACACACACACACACACACTTTTGTTCTGCACCATTGGTTAGAGCCTGAGAGTAAGCATTTCACTGTAACACCTGTTGTATTCAGCACACATGACAAATACACTTTGATTTGATTCGATTTGAAATGGAAGAAGTTTGGAACCACCAACACTCTTCACGGCCAAACTGAGTAATCCGTGTAGAAGAGCCTTGGTCAGGGAGTTGGGAGAACCTTCAATAAGGATAACCATCTTTGCAGCACTCCACTAATCAGGCCTTTATGGTAGAGTGGCAAGACGGAAGCCACTTCTCAGTAAAAGGCACAGACAGCCCGCTTGGAGTTTGCCAAAAGGGACCAAAAGAACTCTCAGACCATAAGAAACAGAAACAAGATTCTCTGGTCTGATGAAACCAAGATTGAACTCTTTAGACTGAATGCCAAGCGTCACGTCTGGAGGAAACCTGGCACCATCCCTACGGTGAAGCATGGTGGTGGCAGCATCATGCTGTGGGGATGTTTTTCAGAGGCAGGGACTGGGAGTCTAGTCAGGATCGAGGTAAAGATGAACGGAGTAAAATACAGAGAGATTCTTGATGAAAAAAACCTGCTCCAGAGCGCTCAGGACCTTAGACTGAGGTGAAGGTTCACCTTCCAAATGGACAATGACCCTAAGCACACAGCCAAGACAATGTAGGAGTGGCTTCGGGACAAGTCTCTGAATGTCCTTGAGTGGTCCATCCAGAGCCCGGACTTGAACCCGATCTAACATATGTGGAGAGACCTAAAAATAGCTGTGCAGCGACCCTCCCCATCCAACCTGACAGAGTTTGAGAGGATCTCCAGAGAATAATGGGAGAAACTCCCCAAATACAGGTGTGCCAAGCTTGTAGTGTCATACCCAAGAATAATCGAGGCTGTAATGGCTGCCAAAAGTGCTTCAACAAAGTACTAAAGGATCTGAATAATTATGTAAATGTAATATTTCAGTTTTTTTATTTTTTAGAAATGTGCCAAAATTTCTAAAAACCTGCTTTGATTTGTCATTGTGTGGTATTTTATAGATTGTAGAATAAATCTAACGTAACAAAATGTGGAAAAAGTCAAAGGTTCTGAATACTTTCCAAAGGCCCAGGAATCCTTAACACGCAGTCTGCCTCTCTATTCCTCACATACCTAGAACCTAACATTTCAATATAGCCTAAATACTTGTCATTTAACTTTTAAAATGTTTTATATATTTTGTGTGGCGTAAACACAACCAGTCAAAGTTTTAATCTGATTACGGTACTTCAAAAGTCTCCTGTAGGCTACCTGTGTATGTTGGTCCACTCCACTCTGATATTATTCCAGCATCCAAACTGTGCCCCGGCCACTGATGAATGGAAAGAGACATCTGTTACAAAACAACAAATAGTTGAATGACCTTAAGAAGTTGTCTGGCCAAGCCTTTGATACTGAGTACAACGTAGGGAGGGATATATTTTGTAGGGAGGGATATAGTTTGTTGAGATTGACATACTGTTTTTGATTGTGGTGTTGAAAACACAAACTATGACGTTGAAGCGCCCGAAGTTGGTAATCGGTATGCAGTTATGCTTTGCTTATTGGCACAGAAACCTGTTGGTAGAAAATATTGGTAGCATACATTTTATATAATTATAAATATAGCATCAAAATATTGAAAATCAAATTACCCCCCCCTTCAGGCCTGGGCAATTCCAGTCCTCAGGGGCCTGATTGGTGTCACACTTTTCCACCATCCCAAACACAGCTGATTTAAACTAATTGCGTTCCAAACTGAAGGTCATGATTAGTTGATTATTGGAGTCACGTGTGTTAGCTGGGGCTGGGGAAAAAGTGTGACACCAATCAGGCTGGAGTTGCCCAGGCCTGCGCCAAGATGATAATTGTCTGCAGCTGGCTCTGATCGTAGTGTAATGAGACATGCAGGGAGAATGAGCTCGTCTGTGGTGGCCGGCGAACGACTCTGCCACAAAAGCTTGCTGAAGTGGTAAAGTTGATATCCACGTTTATAAATACAGGGATGCTACAGTTATTGTTATTTGTGGTGGTAATCCTTCTTTTTTAGTTAATTCAATGAGAGGGTAGGGTGTGTAATATTTTAGTTTGGTGTAACATGCCTTCCCAACCTGGACTAGGCCTACTGAAATGTTACATAAAAAAACACAAAAGGATACTAGCCTACATAATGGTAAGACCGACAGATAAATTAATACATTCTTCTCAAGCCCCAGTAGGCCCATAGTTTTCCTGCCTTCCATGCCAACCCAGCCATTCAAAAGGTAAAATGAAGCTCTTACCATGTTGCCTCTGAGGGTGTAGCAGGGGTTAGGGGTCTACAAGCAGTCTCTCCATTGCAGTCCTTTCACAGAACTACTAGCTACTGTGTTGGTTTAGCACCATAGACAGCACCAACCTACATGGCTCTTCACTCAGCACCATGGATAACGACAATCATGTGCCCTAAAAGACAACGTTTAACACACACATCCCCCCCAATTATTGTGTATGAATCTATGTATTAATCCAAAGGCAGAACAGGCTATATGGCTACTCATTGCATGGCAGCATCCTAGCTAGCACCCTATTCCCTATAGTGCCTCACTTTTGACTGGCTTTGGTCAAAAGTAGTGTACTATGTAGGGAATAGGGTGTAATTTGGGAAATATTTGTATTGACTAACGAGCTAAACCATGGCTGGGTGATGAGTCATCATGATGATGATGATGATGTTAGAACCCTGTGTAATCCAGATCAAAATCATCTCCTTCCTGTGTTGTGAAACATCCTGCTCCCCCCAACTGTGATCCCTCATTGGATGAAACTTCAAACTTGTAAACTGAACCAAATCTGTATGTTCCTGCATATGTGCAAACCTTAAACACTGTGTGCATGGGATACTGTGAAAATATTAGACATGTGAGTTCATCTACCATTATGTATATTAGGCTATGAATGTATAATTCATTTTGAAGAACAAAGTAGCAGTCATCCAATCACTATGTGGCCACAGGTAAATCATATCTTTGAATGCCAGCACTCAGCGGTGGACTTACCATTAGGCAGAAGAGGCAATTGCCTCAGGCCTCACATCACCAAGGGCCTCACATCACCAAGAGAATAGTAATCCATTTTTATGTCTGTTTTCATTTTAGGAAATGGGTAAATGGGTGTGAGGTGACTGTGTTTCCTCAATGGCGTCAACACATTCGGTTGTCCTTCCTTATCCTTATCTATACTGAACAAAAATATTCATGCAAAATGCAACAGTTACTGTTCATAAAAGGACATCAGTCAATTTAAATAAATGCATTAGGCCCTAATCTAGGGATTTCACATGAGAAGGCAGGGGCGCAGCCATGGATGGGGCTGGGAGGTCATAGGCCCACCCACTGGGAAGCAAGACCCAGCCAATCAGAATATGTTTTTCACCACAAAAGGTCTTTATTGCAGACAGAAATACTCCTCAGTTCCATCAGCTGTCCCGGTGGCTGGTCTAAGACTATCCCGAGGGTGAAGAAACCGGATGTGGAGATATTGGGCTGGTGTGGTTACACGTGGTCTGCAGTTGTGAGGCCGGTTTGGACGTACTGTCAAATTCTCTAATATGATGTTGGAGGTGGCTTATGGTAGACAAATTAACATTAAATTCTCTGGCAACAGCTCTGGTGGACATTCCTGAAGTCAGCATGCCAATTGCAAGCTCCCTTCAAAACTTGAGCCACCCGTGGCATGGTGTTGTGTGACAAAACTGCACATTTTAGAGTGGCCTTTTATTGTCCCCAGCACAAGGTGAGCATGTGTAATGATCATGCTGTTTAATCACCTTATTGATATGCCACACCTGTCAAATGGATGGATTATCTTGGCAAAGGATACATGCTCACTAACAGGGATGTAAACAAATTTGTGCACAACATTTGAGATAAATAATAATATATTTGATTTCAGCTCTTAAAACACGGGAACAACACTCTACATGTTGTGTTTATATTTGTGTTTATATTTTTGTTCAGTATACAAGACATATTGCCCCCCCCCCCTCCCCTGTGTTAAGAACACAGCAGCAGCGGTCTACCATTTTGGAAGGAGACCGGGGGAGGCGCGCCGCGTGCACTAACCAAACCGGGCCAGTGCAACTGAATCTGTCTGTGAGGGACAATTTACCCCCGACCGAGCCGCGTGAGGAAATCGATTCCGCGATTATTGTATAGGCTCCATTTCGACGAACGAACGGCTCGGATCATCTGATTGCATTGATTTAGGCGGGATTGTCATCCGGATGCTATTCCGTAGCCTAGCCTACAGAGGGTAGCCTACCAGAGCGAGAGTGGATTGTGTGTGATGCGTCAGTGTGTTTGACGGCTTTTCACGTAGGCTATGTGTATCTTTGAAGATAGTGCTGAGAATGTAACAGCCTATATTAAACCAGCTCATGGGATAGACAAACACAGCGTTGTTATAGATTGAGAGAACTGTCGGCTTCCTCTGGTGTGGGTATTGTATCGTGTCTCTCTTTTCTCTCATCCTCCTCATCCTTCTTCCGGCATCACTGACGGAGGCTGCTGATGCTGCCGTAGCTCGTGAAAAAAAATCTCTGTCGCAACTACCTGGACTGGGCTGTGCGTTATCTATAGCCCGCGAGATGCTGTGAATTATCCCGCAGGATTGTGATTTGGGCTATACAAGAAGGAAGGCATCATAGTCATTGCGTTTCGTTTGCTCTGGTTTGACACCGTCACTGTCGTTATCATTGCTTAGGAAAGAACCATAGGCTATTGCAAAAAACTGCTGTTCTATTAGCTATTGGAAGGCCTTATTATTTGATATTGATTTGACTCTGAATTAAAATGAGTAATGTGTTATGGGTAATATCCGAATAACAATCTGATATTTGCTGTGTTTTCAAGGAGGTATTCCGGAGCCATACAAGTGACATGTGCCAGGAGCGATGTCTGACAAACGGTTAGACGGCCATACATAGCCTATGAGAAAGGTGGGAGGGAATTATTTCTCATATAGGCTAGTTCAGGAGTCGCCACATTCTCAGAGTTATCATTTAGGCTAAATAAAGGCACAAGCTTGCAGATTAGCTTTTGGCTATTCAGTTTATGCGCCAGCATCGGGGTGCGACCTCGTGAGTTGAATATGCTTGCCAGATGTTGCCTTTGATGTGATTCATTCAGTTGCATGGTTGCATAGGCTACTTTGGGTTGCATTTATTCAGCAAACATATCTACTGACTCCTCCATTGCTCAACTAATTAATTAGTCAGTGCCCCCCTTTGCTCATATACCTACTTTAATAGGCTTACCTACTTCATAAGAATACCGGGACTGGGATACAACACAAACTGTGCTACAATGATACCCGGATCGGCTGCGTCGATGCTCCCATCGATGTCTTCGGAAGACATTAAACTATACCAGCATAACTATGTCCGCAACTCCCGTGCCATCGGACTCCTGTGGGCCATCTTCACCATCCTGTTCGCCATCTTGAACGTGGTGATCTTCAGCCAGCCCTATTGGATCGGGGACGGCGTGGACACCCCACAGGCCGGCTATTTCGGCCTCTTCCACTTCTGCACCGGCGACGGGATCCAGAGGGAGCTCGACTGCACAGGGACCTTCACCGAGTTCGCTCAGATCCCTTCCACCGCGTTCAAGGCCGCGTCGTTCTTCGTCGGCATGTCAATGATGCTGGTGATAGCTTGCATTGCTTCTTTCACTCTCTTCTTCCTGTTCTCCACCACCACCGTCTATAAGATCTGTGGCTGGATGCAGGGGGCCTCGGGTAAGTCAGTGAGTGCCGCGAGGTCAGCTTGTTTTTTTGAGTAATGTCTTGGAAGTCATAAACCTGCAAGGTTTGTGTAAAGCGTTTTAGGTTAGCTATATGCCTACAAATGAACTGAATAGTATGTATTGTTAGCTTATCTGGCCTGGTTAAGTGATCAAAAGTTAACACAAATGCCTATTATTTCAGTGTCTTCCTATGCATGGAGCTAATCAAGTGTTAGGATTTCATGTTTCATGTTAAGAAGTAGACTGATGTGGACTGCCTGTGCACTGATACATTGTTGGTCCTACATTGTAACAATTCCAATGAATTAGAAAATAGCCATGTCTATCCATCTATTATGTTTCCTATTAGGAGGGTATTCGGTTCTGCCGACTGTATGGTGGTAGGCAGGTGGTGCTGAACAAACAGCAATACTGTTTTAATCCTGTCTGAAAAGAGTGCTGAAAACAGATATGTGATGTGGTACTGTCCATTGTGCTGAAAGAAGAGCTATGTAGTAGATTGGTTAGGTATTGTGATTGGCGATGTCCATGGTGCTGAAGGGACCTGTAGGGGTTGTTATGCTGTACTTTCGTCGGTTGACTCTGACCATGGTGCTGTATGGACAGCCATGTATACTGAACAAAAATATAAACGTAAAATGTAAAGTGTCGGTCCCATGTTTTGTGAGCTGAAATAAAAGTTCCCAGAATTTTGACATACGCACAAAAGCTTATTTCTTTACAATTTTATGCACAAATTTGTTTACCTCCCTGTTAGTGAGCATTTATCCTTTGCCAAGATAATCCATCCACCGGAGGAGTGGCATATCAAGAAGTTGATTAAACAGCATGGTCATTACATAGGTGTACCTTGTGTTGGGGACAATAAAAGGCTACTCTAAAATGTGCAGTATTGTCCCACAACACCATGCCACAGATGTCTCAAGTTTTGAGGGAGCCTGCAATTGGCATGCTGACTGCATAAATGTCCACCCAAGCTGTTGCCAGATAATTGAATGTCCATGTCTCTACCATAAGCCGTCTACAATGTTGTTTTAGAGAATTTGGCAGTACATTCAACCGGCCTCACAGCTGCAGACCACGTGTAACCACACCAGCCCAGGAACATCTGGCTTCTTCACCTGCAGGATCGTCTGAGACCAGTCAACCGGACAGCTGATGAATCTCTGTAATGAAGCCCTTTTGTGGGGAAAACTTATTCTGATTGGCTAGGCCTGGCTCCCAATTTGGTGGGCCTATACCCTCCCAAGCCCACCCATGGCTGTGCCCCTGCCCAGTCATGTGAAATCCATAGATTAGGGCCTAATTAATTTATTTAAATTGACTGATTTCCTTATATGAACTGTAACTCAGTAAAGTCGTTGAAATCATTAATTATTGCATGTTGCGTTTATATTTTTGTTCAGTTTTGGTTGGTTAGCGGGTGGTTCTGCAGAGAGAAATAGACTGGTTAGAGCTGTCTTTGGTACTGAATGGACAGCTATATGGGTTGCACCTGCAGTCATGTTATTGTCACAGGTGCATGCAGTTCTGAATACACTTGAGTATACAAAATGGTCAGTATACCTGTTTTTTCCATGACATGGACTGACCAGGTGAATCCAGGTGAAAGCTATGATCCCTTATTGATGTCACTTGTTAAATCCACTTCAATTAGTGTAGATTAAGGGGAGGAGACAGGTTAAAAAATGATTTTTAAGGCTTGAGACAATTGAGATATGGATTGTGTATGGGTGCCATTCAGAGGGTGAATGGGCAAGACAAAACATTTAAGTGCCTTTGAACAGGGTATGGTAGTAGGTGCATCAGTTTGAGTCAAGAACTGCATGGCTGCTGGGTTTCCTGGGCTCTGGTCAAAAGTAGTACACTATATAAGAATTAGGGTAACATGTGGGACTCAACCTTAAATGGGATTGACCACCATCAACATACAGTATATTTACTTAGTGTGTTTATGCTAATGTGAGATAAAGCTAATGTGAAATAATGTTTTAGAACCTTCTAGTACACATTTTGTCAAATTCTTGGAATCTTCTTTCCTTCCTCTCCCATCAATCTAAACATGTAAATAAGCATTGCATCAAATGGTTCCTACTTTCTCCATCTCTGACCACACACACACACTGAACACACACACCCAAACACACATGCAACCCGAATGAGAAGGTGATTATTTGGAAGGAGTCCAGGTCTATAGTGCGTTATCTTGGTCTGAATAAAGGCAGCAATAAGCCAGTCTTAATGAGGCCACCACTGTGCTCGTGGTGCTGCAGTTAGAGAGATGAAAGAGACGAGGGAAACAAGCAGCCTTTTCAAACCAACAGGAGGCATTGGAGTCAACATGGGCCAGCGTCTCTGTGGAACACTTTCAACACCTTGTAGAGAGTCCTTGTAGATGTAGAATTTAGGCTGTTCTGCTGGCAAAAGGGAGGGGGGGAGGGGGCTGCAACTCAATATTAGGAAGGTGTTCCTAATGTTTGGTATACTCAGTGTATGAGAGTGTGTCAGTTAAGTGTGTGAGTGAGCATATATCTTTATCTCTGGATCTCAGAGGTGCACTTCTCTCTCTCGGTTTAAAACCTGGGGAAAGAGCTGTGAAAAAGGCTTCATGCAAAACCAAGGAAATAGGTTGCAGCGTTAATGAAAGAGTAAAAACCACCAGGAGACAGAGGAGGAGAAGTAGGGTAGAGATTCTATTATAGCTACTCAAAATGTCTACCATTCACGTGTGTAGTGCACTCCATGCGTTTCCTAAAAAGGCGATGAGCGCATAAGTGCTCCTTTTCGGTCCCACTCACCACTACTCCCTTCCAAGGCCTCAGTTCTCTACCAAGTCTTGAAAAGCCAACCCTAGGTAACTAGGGTCTGGTTTAAATGACAGACTCTTTTGGTATAGAGGAACAACATCCCTGCCTACGTCTTGCGGTGTTGCGCCTCTGGGTTTAGGAACTCTGTGCTTTCTCCCTCTTTCTATCCCTCATTCTTTCTATCCCTCTCGGTCTCTGCCCTCTCTCCTCCCTCGCTTCCTCTATCATCAGATCCTGCTGCTCTCCTCCTTGCAGTCTGTACATTATGTGCTCCCTCTCTCCTTTTTCCTCTCTATCCTCGCTCTCTCCCTCTTATCCTGGAGATCTCCACTTGGTGCACCAATTAACAGTGAAAGGCTTAACAAAGCCATCAGTGCCCTTAGAGGCAACCAGAGCTTGAGGTCAGTAATAATTTCTCCTCTACAAATTATGTTGTCATATTGTGTACATTTTTATCTCCTTCCCTCTGTAGTTTTGGCTGTTGTTTTTCAGCCAGAACATTGGGAATAAGCTGTTGTTCCTGTAGTGAGAAACATGCACATTGAAAATGACTCATCTCTGATGCGTGTGACGAGGGAAGGCAGGTGTGTGTAAATGGTGGCAGGAGTGCCCTGGTGCCCTCCAGCGCCAGGGGGGAAGAGCGGGAGCGGGCGTGACCGTACACCCCCCCCCCCCCTCACCTGGGCGAGCCGGCTGAGACATGGGCGCTGGGGGTAAACTCCCCACGAACCGGCAGGGGAGTGCGAGCCTGGCGAAAGTAGAGTCGTAATTCAATGGCTCAGACACTAGAGGTACAGTGCCTTGTGAAAGTATTCGGCCCCCTTGAACTTTGCGACCTTTTTCCACATTTCAGGCTTCAAACATAAAGATATAAAATTGTATTTTTTTGTGAAGAATCAACAACAAGTGGGACACAATCATGAAGTGGAACGACATTTATTGGATATTTCAAACTTTTTTAACAAATCAAAAACTGGAAAATTGTGCGTGGACAGTAGTGGAGAAAGTGGAAAGTTAAGTTCCTCGGCGTACACATCACGGACAAATTGAAAAGGTCAACCCACACAGACAACATGGGGAAGAAGGCGCAGTGCCTCTTCAACCTCAGGAGGCTGAAGAAATTTGGCTTGTCACCAAAAACACTCACACACTTTTACAGATGTGCAATCGAGAGCATCCTGTCGGGCTGTATCAACGCCTGGTACGGCAACTGCTCCGAACACAACCGTCGTAAGGCTCTCCAGAGGGTAGTGAGGTCTGCACAACGCATCACAGGGGGCAAACTACCTGCCCTCCAGGACACCTACACCACCCGATGTCACAGGAAGGCCAAAAAGATCATCAAGGACAACAACCACCCGAGCCACTGGCTGTTCACCCCGCATCAAAGCTGGGACCAAGAGACTGATAAACAGCTTCTATCTCAAGACCATCAGACTGTTAAACAGCCATCACTAACATTGAGTGGCTGCTGCCAACATACTGACTCATCTCTAGCCACTTTAATAATGAAAAATGTATGTAATAAATGTGTCACTAGCCACTTTAAACAATGCCACTTTATATAATGTTTACATGCCCTACATTACTCATCTCATATGTATATACTGTACTCGATACCATCTACCTCACCTTGCCTATGCCATTCGGCCATTGCTCATTCATATATTTTTATGTGCATATTCTTATTCATTCCTTTATACTTGTGTGTATAATGTAGTTGTTGTGAAATTGTTAGGTTAGATTACTTGTTAGATATTACTGCATGGTCGGAACTAGAAGCAGAAGCATTTTCCTACACTCGCATTAACATATGCTAACCATGTGTATGTGACAAATACAATTTGTCACAAGCCCAACGTCACCAACAAAACAAGATCTCATGGGCCGGCAGGGCGAACAAGACCTGACGATCCTGCTGAGGCCCGATGTGATATGGGCGCCTTTTGAGCCAACCGGGGCAAGGAAACCTCTCGAGCCAACTAGGGCGTGGAAGCCCGACGAGCTGGTTAGGCACCCCCGGTTACATCGGTGTCAATCCACCACCCTCCAGCGCCAGAGGTCATAAACTTACAGCTTATGATACAAAAGGTGTAAAATAAATGCAAGTCTTATGTCCAGGGTGAATACATTTTTATTCATGTATATCAGACACACCACACCCCTTACAAAAAAGATTGCACTTTTGAAACTGCAGTAAATACAGTTGACTGTGGCATTTTGGATGCAGTAATTGCAGAATTACTGCAGTGTACTGCACTTGACATTCAGTTATACTGCACTGTAACTGCAGTAATACTGGATTGTATTGCACTTTGACTGCAATCCTTTTCTTAAGGGACAGGTGTGTCGACTAAAATATATACAGTACCAGTCAAAAGTTTGGACACACCTACTTATTCAAAGGTTTTTCTTATGTTTTACCATTTTCTACATTGTAGAATAATAGTAAAAACATCAAAACTGTGAAATAACACATATGGAATCATGTAGTAACCAGAAAAGTGTTAAACAAATCTAAATATATTTTAGATTTAGATTCTTCAAAGTAGCCACCCTATGCCTTGATGACAGCTTTGCACACTTTAGGCATTCTCTCAACCAACAGTCTGAAGGAGTTTCCATATATGTTGAGCGCTTGTTGGCTTCTTATCCTTCACTCTGCGGTCCGAACTCGTCCCAAACCATCTCAATTGGGTTGAGTTCGGGTGATTGTGGAGGCCAGGTCATCTTATGCAGGACTCCATCACTCTTCTTCTTGGTCAAATAGCCCTTTCACAGCCTGGAGGTATATTTTGTCATTGTCATGTTGAAAAACAAATGATAGCCCCACTAAGCCCAAACGAGATGGGATGGTGTATCGCTGCAAAATGCTGCGGTAGCCATGCTGGTTAAGTGTAACTTTAATTCTAAATAAATCATTGACAGTGTCACCAGCAAAGTACCCCCTCACCATCACACCTCCTCCTCCGTGCTTCACGGTGGGAAATAATAATAATAATAAATCATCTTTTCACTGACTTGGCGTCTCTCTAAGACATGGTGGTTGGAACCAAAAATCTGCATATGTAATTATGTGTGATTATTTTGGAATAATAATTACACCAAATGTTGTATTGCTGATTCAACTTGTTAGTCAGGGTTCGTGAAGATAACCAAGAATTTTACGACGTTCAGACTGAATAAGGTGCCGATTAATAATTGACTGCTATTGATATAAAAGATTGCCAGGTCTTTAAGTGTTTATTCGGAAGACAACAACTCTATAAACATTCTTCCGTGGTGCCCCGACCTCCTAGTAATTACATTTACATGATCAGTTTAATCGGGTAATATTAATTACAGAGAAATATATTTTTTTTAAATAGCATGTCATATCATTTAATCCGGAATAGCAAAGACGCGGCAACCATGAATGCCTTATTCACACAGTCTCCTCTGAGCAGTTGAGATGTGTCTGTTATTTTAACTCTGGGCTGCAATTTCTGAGGCTGGTAACTCTAATGAACTTATCCCCTGCAGCAGAGGTAACTCTAGGTCTTTCTTTCCTATGGTGATTCTCGTGAGAGCCAGTTTCATCATAGCACTTGATAGTTTTTGTGACTGCACTCGAAGAAACTTTCAAAGTTCTTGACATTTTCCGGATTGACTGACCTTCATGTCTTAAAGAAATGATGGACTATCGTTTCTATTTGCTTATTTGAGAAGTTTTTGCCATAATATGGACTTGGTCTTCTACCAAATAAGGCTATCTTCTATTTTTATTGCCAAATTTAACTTGCAACATGACCTTAAATGAGACACAACCACATGGCTGTCTGGCACACACACACACACACACACACACACACACACACACACACACACACACACACACACACACGTGCTGTAGTGTTTGTTCCTGTTAGTGCTTTGGAGTGTGTGTGTTTGCGTGTGCATCAAAGCCAACATTTGAGCGTTTGTATGTAATTCAATGAGAAACTTGGGCAGTAAATGTAATGTTCCATGTCATTACATATTAGCCTCAGAAGAACCACTTCAAGCTAGCATTGGGGAGAGGGGAGGAATATAATCTCTATCATCACATAGTGAAGTGTTAAAGAGAAAAAATAAATGAGTGTTGAGAAATTAAGGATAAAAAAGATAAAGAAAAGAACGACAGACAGACAGTGCATGAAAATATGATGATTCTCTCACTTTCTCTATATCTCGTTCTGTCTCTCTCTCCTTACACCCCCCGTCTCTCTCTGTGGCTCTTATTCTCACAGTCCATTAGCTTCACTGAGAGGATGTTACTGAAAGGAGCATTAAAGACCAGTTAATTGGAGAGATGGATTGCTGCAGGAGAGAGAGAGCGAGCTCTGAGTGAAAGAGAGAGCTTGCACCATTACAAATGAAGACCTTTCCTTGTTAATACAGATGTGGTCAGTCTTTGTGGAAGTTAGATAGCTAAAATTGGTTTCGGGAAGATTTTTGCAATACAAAATGCATGTGTGCATGCATTCCTGCATTGGAGTGTGTGAGTGTTTCAAAAAGCAGATCCCTGCACTGTAAAACTGTTCTGTAATTTCAACAGTAAAACACTGTCGAACAGTAAAATACAGTACATGTGTTTTACAACATTAATGCTGTAGGTTGCACTGCATTATGGGTAAAATGCTGAAAAATAATGTTATTAACTGTAATTGGAAGCCTCCTGTAAAAATGTCTCTAACATACTGTATTTATTTAAAGTAATAGCTTAGGCCTACTGTAGATTCAAATTATCAGTTATTATTACTTTGTGCTGTCGGGTGAGATGAATCTCAGACTATTTTAGTAAATCTTCTTGAAGCAGCTGTGAAGCGGTAGACTATTTTTAGCAGCTGCTGGGTAGGTACCTTGACTTGTTTATAATTACCTTTATTGCTAGCCAATGTTGAATTTATTTTCTTAGCTAACCTAACTAGCTAGCGAGTTAGCTCAAGTTGACACAAGCCATTTCAGTCTGCTCTGTTCTTGCTGTACAACCTAGAAAAATATCTCCTAGATAATAATTGACAGGTATGTTTTCACCAATACTACAGACAAATTGTCTTGATTCTAGCAGTCCAAAAGATATGACCAGTACTCTTTTCACTACTTTAAAACATTACAACATCCCTGTCAATTTACAGCAGGGATGTTGTAATGTGTTATCACGCAATTCGTGTGCCAGTATAATGCTGTAAATTTACAGCGAAAAGTTAGTTGACTCGCTGACTCTGGATCAGTGGAGTGAGTCATCCTCAGCAGTTCCTCAGAGAGACAACCTGTTAAATGTAATATCAAAATGTAGATTTACACCTATTACGAGCGGGCCATGAACAATACATAGTAATGCTTATATTGCCAGAAAGAGTAAAACCTCACCTTTCTCTATAAAAATAGTCATGGATTGCTGAGCACTAGTCACTTTTGAGGACACAAGATCAAGTATATAGTACAAATATGAGAAAAAGATTAAAGAAATAATTGATATTCCACAAACGTGGGGGAATAGGGTTTGAAATTATTGAAATGCCTTCTGAATATATTAACAATCAAATTCTAAACAACTTACGATTTTTATTTTACCTTTCTTATACTGTTACTGTATAACAACTTCAGCTTTAAGTACAAGGGGATTTTGTCCCTCTGATCAGCAAGAAAAGGTAGTCTTGTTTCAATTCGACACAATTCTGTTAAATTTCTTTCATGTTGCGCGCTCTAAATCCATCTGAGAATATAACAGCAAGATGGGTTTGTGTTTGCTGCAATCACTAGGGTCTTCCGTTTCATATGTCGTATTGTAAGCAGGACTGCGAGGTTCACAGCCAGGGGAAATCGGTTCCTTGTCTAGATAGGGCAGAAAGTGTGACATTTCGCTCCCTATGCAAATCAGGTGTCAGATTTCACATACTGCATTTCAGATAAGAGTGGAAAGCGCCATGCGAGCGGGTCCAAAGCTATCTCGGAGGGCACAGCAATTGATGTTGCGCCGTTTACTCTGTACGTAAAAATGTTGGTCGGAACCGTTCCAGAACCGCTGAAAGTGAATGGAGACTTTCCTGAGTAGATGACTTCACAACCCCAGTGGGATAGATGTATTTAATGTAGATAGTGAAACAACAGGGGAGTGTTGTGTACTGTCTACATTACTTTCTTGTGTCTACTGTCTACAGACAGCTAGACACTAATGGAGTTTCAGTGCCATGAAGTGTTAGTTAACCATGATACACAGGAGAGAAAGGAGGGGGGGTAAGAGAGGAGAGACAGACAGAGAAAGAGAAGGGGGAAATGCAATATAGATAGTACTAGAGAGAGGGAAGTGTAGGGAGATAGTGCTCCAGAGATAATTTTTATATCACCAGATTGAGTTGATGATGTGGCTGCGGCAGTGGTAGGTGGTAGGTGTGTAGTGTGTAAGTGTGTGTGTGTGTGTAAATGCCTGTGTGTGTGTGTGTGTGTGTGTGTGTGTGTGTGTGTGTGTGTGTGTGTGTGTGTGTGTGTGTGTGTGTGTGTGTGTGTGTGTGTGTGTGTGTGTGTGAGAGAATGTGCAGATGGTAGTGTTGTGCCTCCAGTAGATTTGATTGAAAAGGGTTTAGGGTTCAGGACAGACCGTTTCAGGCAGCGCTAGCTAAGAAGGAACACCCCCTGAGAATACAGATTGCTTGTGCATTTTCCCAAACCTCTCCTCTCCTCTCCTCTCCTCTCCTCTCCTCTCCTCTCCTCTCCTCTCCTCTCCCTCAGTGCTTCAATCTCCTACTTGAGCAGGGGCATTGTGTGTTTTAGATGTGGGCTGACTGGGCTCTGTCCTCAGAGTAGCTCTCACTGCTGCAGTTTCATTGTACGTATAGCTTCAAAACTTCTCCTTCACCTGTGTCTCACTTCTAATTCATGATCAAAAGGAGCCGAAACACAAAGCATGACAGCAAATCTGCATTCTATATTATTCAACTAGTGAATAATATGGTGAATCTATGGCTCAGTGGTATGTTACATACAGTAGATATGCAACAACTAAAGCGTTCTACAGATGTCAGATCTTAATTTGATCACTTTTGTCACTAAAATGTTTCCGGTGCATCAGGAAGATGTAGAATGGCGCCGGAGGGAATGGTTGATGTTTTACGTGCTCCTAACTAACTTTGATCATTTGTTTTTCCACGTTTTTCTTAACCTTATTTTGTACATAATGTTGCTGCTTCTGTCTCTTATGACCGAAAATAACCTCTGGAGATTACCCACCTCAAACTGGAAGAAGGATTTTTATTTAAGGACTCAAAGGATATACTGCTTTCTCCAGAATGGGCCCAAATCCCCATCATTTGCGTGAAGAAAAGACGAAGAAAAAGGGGGCCGAGGTCGGACTGCCTTCTGAGAATTCTTTAGAGAGTGAATAAACTCCCACTGCCATCCGTTCTATTGGCCAACGTGTAATCATTGGAAAATAAAATAGATGACCTATGATCAAGATTATACTACCAATGGGACATTAAAAACTGTAATATCTTATGTTTCAACCGACTCGTGGCTGAACGACGATGTGTATAATATAGAGCTGGCGGGATTGTCCATGCACCAGCAGGACAGAGAAGCTATGTCTGGTAAGACGAGGGGCGGGGTTGTGTATCTATTTGTCAATAACAGCTGGTGGGCGATGTCTAATATTAAAGAAGGCTCAATGTATTTGTATTTATTATGGATCCCATTAGCTGCTGCAAAAGCAGCAGCTACTCTTCCTGGGGTCCAGCAAAATTAAGGCAGTTTATGAAATTTTAAAAACATTACAATACATTCACAGATTTCACAACACACTGTGTGCCCTCAGGCCCCAACTCCACCACTACCACATATCTACAGTACTAAATCCATGTGTATGGATGGTGCGTATGTTATCTTGTGTGTGTATGCATGTGTCTGTGCCAATGTTTGTGTTGCTTCACAGTCCCATAAGATCTTTCTTATCGGTTTTTAAAATCTAATTTTACTGCTTGGGTCAGTTACTTAAATGTGGAATAGAGTTCCATGTAGTCATGGCTCTATGTAGTACTGTGTGCCTCCCATAGTCTGTTTTGGACTTGGGGACTGTGAAGAGATCTTTTGTGGCATGTCTTGTGACGTATGCATGTGTGTCCGAGCTGTGTGCCAGTAGTTGAGACAGACAGCTCGGTGCATTCAACATGTCAATAGCTCTCATAAGTATTGCTTCCCTTAGGTAGAATACCTCATGATAAGCTGTAGACCAAACTATCTATCAAGAGAGTTCTCATCTATATTATTCAAAGCCATCTATTTACCACCACCAAACTATGCTGGCACTAAGACCACACTCAACCAGCTGTATAAGGCCATAAGCAAACAAGAAAATGCTCATCCAGAAGTGGCGCTCCTAGTGGCTGGGGACTTTAATGCAGGCAAACTTCTCCATTTTACCTAATTTCTACCAGCGTGTCACATGTTCAACCAGAGAGGGAAAAAAACTCTAGACCACCTTTATTCCACACACAGAGATGCGTACAAAGCTCTCCCTCGCCCTCCATTTGGCAAATCTGACCATAATTTTATCCTCCTGATTCCTGCTTACAAGAAAAAACTAAAGCAGGAATTGTGTGACAGGAAGCAGTGACTCGCTCAATACGGAAGTGGTCAGATGACGCGGATGCTACGCTACAGGACTGTTTTGATAACACAGACTGGAATATGTTCTGGGTTTCATCACATCGCATTGAGGAGTACACCACCTCAGTCATCGGCTTCATCAATAAGTACATCGACAACGTCGCCCACACAGTGACCGTACGTACACATCCCAACCAGAAGCCATAGATTACAGGCAACATCCGCATTGAGCTAAAGGCTAGAGCTGCCTCTTTCAAGGAGCGGGGCTCTAAATCCGGATGTTTATAAGAAATCCCGCTATGTCCTCAGACGACCATCAAACAAGCAAAGTGTCAATACAGAATTAAGATTGAATCCTACTACACCGGCTCTGACACTCGTTGGATGTGGCAGGGCTTGAAAAATATTACGGATTGCAAAGGGAAACCCAAATGCAAGCTGCCCAGAGCCTACCAAAGTAGCGAAATGCCTTTTATGCTTGCTTCGAGGCAAGCAACACTGAAGCATGCATGAGAGCACCAGCGGTTCTGGACGACTGTGTGATTGCGCTCTCGGTAGCCGATGTGAGCAAGACCGTTAAACAGGTCAACATTCACAAAGCCGCAGGGCCAGACAGATTACCAGGACGTGTACACAAAGCACGCGCGGATCTTCACTGACATTTTTAACCTCTCCCTGACTGAGTCTGTAATACCTACATGTTTCATGCAGACCACCATAGTCCCTGTGCCCAAAGTGGCGAAGGTACAGTGGGGCAAAAAAGTATTTAGTCAGCCACCAATTGTGCAAGTTCTCCCACTTAAAAAGATGAGGCCTGTAAATTTCATCATAGGTACACTTCAACTATGACAGACAAATGAGATTTTTTTTCTCCAGAAAATCACATTGTAGGATTTTTAATGAATTTGCAAATTATGGTGGAAAATAAGTATTTGGTCAATAACAAAAGTTTATCTCAAAACTTTGTTATATACCCTTTGTTGGCAATGACAGAGGTCAAACGTTTTCTGTAAGTCTTCACAAGGTTTTCACACACTGATGCTGTTATTTTGGCCCATTCCTCCATGCAGATCTCCTCTAGAGCAGTGATGTTTCGGGGCTGTTGCTGGGCAACGCGGACTTTCAGCTCCCTCCAAAGATGTTCTATTGGGTTCAGGTCTGGAGACTGGCTAGGCCACTCCAAGATGCACTCCTTAGTTTCCCTGGCTGTGTGTTTTGGGTCGTTGTCATGCTGGAAGACCCAGCCATGACCCATCTTCAATACTCTTACTGAGGGAAGGAGGTTGTTGGCCAAGATCTCGTGATACATGGCCCCATCCATCCTCCCCTCAATACGGTGCAGTCGTCCTGTCCCCTTTGCAGAAAAGCATCCCCAAAGAATGATGTTTCCACCTCCATGCTTCACGGTTGGGATGGTCTTCTTGGGGATGTACTCATCCTTCTTCTTCCTCCAAACACGGCGAGTGGAGTTTAGACCAAAAAGCTATATTTTTGTCTCATCAGACCACATGACCTTCTCCCATTCCTCCTCTGGATCATCCAGATGGTCATTGGCAAACTTCAGACAGGCCTGGACATGCGCTGGCTTGAGCAGGGGGACCTTGCGTGCGCTGCAGGATTTAATGTGTTACTAATGGCTTTCTTTGAGACTGTGGTCCCAGCTCTCTTCAGGTCATTGACCAGGTCCTACCGTGTAGTTCTGGGCTGAGCCCTCACCTTGCTCATGATCATTGATGCCCCACAAGGTGAGATCTTGCATGGAGCCCCAGATCGAGGGTGATTGACCATCATCTTGAACTTCTTCCATTTTCTAATAAATGCCTTCTCACCAAGCTACTTGCCTATTGTCCTGTAGCCCATCCCAGCCTTGTGCAGGTCTACAATTTTACCCCTGATGTCCTTACACAGCTCTCTGGTCTTGGCCATTGTGGAGAGGTTGGAGTCTGTTTGATTGAGTGTGTGGACAGGTGTCTTTTATACAAGTAACGAGTTCAAACAGGTGCAGTTAATACAGTTAATGAGTGGAGAACAGGAGGGACTCTTTAAAAAAGAACTAACAGCTCTGTGAGAGCCGGAATTCTTTCTGGTTCATTTGAAGTAATCCTTGTTGTGGATTGAAAGCCGGTATTGTGTGGCTTTAATATTTCATTTCGTAAAACTGTCTATGCATTTTAACCTATCCAAAGACAATTTAGTTACATTTTGTTAAACTGAGCCCATGACGACTCTGGCATAATTATGTGTGTGGCTGTAACTGCTGGACCAGACATTGATGCAACCAATAATGGATTATTCCGATTGCTTGCCTTGAACATATAATAAAACAATTAATTTAAAAAATAAAAATACCACTACCTGCAGTCTAAGGTACAGTACAATGTAGGTAACTACAGTACGTGTAAACAAATCTCTCTTTGTGGATCTCTACGTCTCTCGCTCTCTGTATTGCTCTCTCCCTCCCTCGCTCTCACTACCCCCTTCTCTTCCACCCCCCCTCCCTGCATAGCTGATTAGCTTTAAAAAACACTTCTGCATTAATACCTTACTGTACTGCTTTTTAATTAAGAAACAAGCCATTTGAACACCATTTAATTAGGGTGCTAGGAGGCATAGGGGATCCATCAGCCATGCACTTCACACACAAACACATGACAAATATGTGCACACATGCACTTCTTATGGTCCTTATGGTCCCATGCACTTATGGTCCTTCTGTGGCTCAGTTGGTAGAGCATGGCGCTTGTAACGCCAGGGTAGTGGGTTCGATTCCCGGGACCACCCATACGTAGAATGTATGCACACATGACTGTAAGTCGCTTTGGATAAAAGCGTCAGCTAAATGGCATATATTATATATATACAAATGAATGACTCCTCCAGTGTCCCAGAGTTCCCCGCTGGGTGTGGACTATAGATTTCCTATCGGAGCTATGATCTCTATGATCTGAGATTGGGAGGAACAGACACACACACACACTGCTGATGATTTATTCCAGAGATGAGGTGAGACAACAAGGACACTGTGACCCATTAAAACTCACCACACTGTAGTGACAGCAGCAGCATATGGATGTGTGTTGCTTGTCTGTGAGTGAGTGTTTGTGTGCATGGGTGCATGAGTGTGTGTTCATTCGTGACTTTTTGCATAGTACTGGAAAGATTCTCTATGTCAGTATGGGGTCAGAAGGTTTATTTGCCAGTGCATTTTTGTTTTGTTCTAATGGTAGAACTGATTAGCATAGTATATATAGTTGCTTGGTAGGGTATGCATGTACCATTAATTTACTCTGTTACATTAATGTACATGATTTATTTAGGGCAACGGTCTGTCTTTTTTTCTTTTTCTATGGCCATTTCCATGGTTTCATAATGCATGGCTCGAAAGTGTTCGCCACATAATTAGTCAAGTCAATGACCTCTTTTAGCAGGCGGTACCAAACCCCCACAGGCCCTTAGCCCTAATCCTGGCCTGCATTCACATTGACACTGTTTGGTCGGTGAATCACTGACTGAAAGATACAAGCCCTCAGATCCAGTCATGGCCTCTTCCCAATGTCCAGCTCTCAATCCTTTTGATCCTCGCTGCAGCATGGTAGCCCTGCCCGGCCTGGCCAATCCCCATCCTCTAATGAGGTATACGGGGTCGGGCTTGGGACGCATCTGGACCAGTTATATAAGAGAGAAAGAGAGAGAGCGAGCTCTGCAGCCCCACTTTTGCTGCCTGCTTCCTGCTCGACTCTGCATACTGCAGTTAACACTGCCATCTGCACTCTTCCCCATCCCTCCATCACCCACCTCTGCGAGCTAGCTACAAACTGCAGTTATCAACTGCACTACTCTCTCCAATCCATCTATCTACCATCCCTTCATCACCCAGCTCTACTAGTTACAACCTTTGCTGCCTGCTCTGCACACTGCAGTTAACACTGACTGCACTCTTCCCCCATCCCTCAATCCCTCTATCCCCAACAAAAACCTCTTCTTCAACCTGTGCTCCCTGCTCTGCTCAGCACATTGCTCCTGTTACAACTGACTGTACTCCTCCCCCATCCCTCAATCCCTCTATCCCCAACAAAAACCTCTTCTTCAACCTGTGCTCCCTGCTCTGCTCAGCACATTGCTCCTGTTACCACTGACTGGACTCCTCCCCCATCCCTCAATCCCTCTATCCCCAACAAAAACCTCTTCTTCAACCTGTGCTCCCTGCTCTGCTCAGCACATTGCTCCTGTTACAACTGACTGTACTCCTCCCCCATCCCTCTATCCCCCCCAAAAAACCTCTTCTTCAACCTGTGCTCCCTGCTCTCCTCAGCACATTGCTCCTGTTACCACTGACTGGACTCCTCCCCCATCCCTCAATCCCTCTATCCCCAACAAAAACCTTTTCTTCAACCTGTGCTCCCTGCTCTGCTCAGCACATTGCTCCTGTTACAACTGACTGTACTCCTCCCCATCCCTCTATCCCCCAAAACCTCTTCTTCAACCTGTGCTCCCTGCTCTCCTCAGCACATTGCTCCTGTTACCACTGACTGCACTCCTCCTCCATCCCTCAATCCCTCTATCCCCCAACAAAAACCTCTTCTGCAACCTGTGCTCCCTGCTCTCCTCAGCACATTGCTCCTGTTACCACTGACTGCACTCCTCCTCCATCCCTCAATCCCTCTATCCCCCAACAAAAACCTCTTCTGCAACCTGTGCTCCCTGCTCTGCTCAGCACATTGCTCCTGTTACCACTGACTGCACTCCTCCCCCATACCTCAATCCCCCAACAAAAACCTCTTCTGCAACCTGTGCTCCCTGCTCTGCTCAGCACATTGCTCCTGTTACCACTGACTGCACTCCTCCATTCATCCCTCCATCTCCCATCTTTGCTAGCTACAATTTTTATAACAATTGTTTACAGACAGATTATTTCACTTAGAATTCACTGTATCACAATTCCAGTGGGTTAGAAGTTTCCATACACTAAGTTGTCTGTGCCTTTAAACAGCTTGGAAAATTCCAGAAAATGATGTCATGGCTTTAGAAGCTTCTGATAGGCTAATTGACATCATTTGAGTCAATTGGAGGTGTACCTATGGATGTATTTCAAGGCCTACCTTCAAACTCAGTGCCTCTGGAGGAAACGGGTACAAAAATATCTATGTCCACAGTAAAACCAGTCCTATATCGACATAACCTGAAAGGCCACTCAGCAAGGAAGAAGCCACTGCTCCAAAACCACCATAAAAAAGTCAGACTACGGTTTGCAACTACACATGGGGACAAAGATTGTACTTTTGGAGAAATGTCCTCTGGTCTGATGAAACAAAAACAGAACTGTTGGCCATAGTGACCATCGTTATGTTTCGAGGAAAAAAAAGGGGGGCTTGCAAGCCAAAGAACACCTTCCCAACCATTAAGCACGGGGTGGCAGCATCATCTTGTGGGGGTGCTTTGCTGCAGGAAGGACTGGTGTACTTCACAAAATAGATGGCATCATGAGGGGGTAATTATGTGGACATATTGAAGCAACATCTCAAGACATCATTCAGGAAGTTAAAGCTTGGTCGCAAATGGGTCTTCCAAATGGACAATGACCCCTTGCACTTCCAAAGTTATGGCAAAATGGCTTAAGGGCAATAAAGTCAAGGTATTGGAGTGGCCATCACAAAGTCCTGACCTCAAACCTATAGAAAATGTATGGGCAGAACTGAAAAAGTGTGTGCGAGCAAGGAGGCCTTACAAACCTGACTCAGTTACACCAGCTCTGTCAGGAGGAATGGGGCCAAAATTCACCCAATTTATTGTGGGAAGCTTGTGGAAGGCGACCCAAAACGTTTGACCGAAATTAAACAATTTAAAGGCAATACTACCAAATACTAATTGAGTATATGTAAACTTCTGACCCACTGGGAATGTGATGAAAGAAATAAAAGCTGAAATAAATCATTCTCTTTACTATTATTCTGACATTTCCCATTCTTAAATGAAGTGGTAATCCTAACTGACCTAAAACAGGGAGTTTTTATTTGGATTAAATGTCAGGAATTGTGAAACACTGGGTTTAAATGTATTTGGCTGAGGTGTATGTAAAGTTCTTTCTTCAACTGTATCTTCAATGTTTCTCTTGCCACTACTTTCTATACATATACAATAACACACCATGGTCAGTAACACCTTGTGCTATTTGTAGTGGCTGCAGACTACGTAGACATTTCTTCAATAAATGCCTACAGACAGCTGGGCTTTCAAAGGTACCGTTATTCACCATCGTTCTAGTCTTCTCACCATAAGACTATGAGTGTCACACCAGTCTTCGCTTTGGCTCCCCCTTCTGTCCAGCTCAGCCGTTCGGCCCTTCACTCATCAACCCCGGACATGTCTCGTCATCATTACACTCACCTGGTTCCAATCCCCACTCTATCACTGTATATGTACCCCCTCTTCCATTTGTCTTTGTCAGTCATTGTAAATGTTACTTGTTTTCCTAAGAGGAATCTCACCTATTATTTCCTGAGCACTTTATATTTTGCAATTTGGGTTCGCCCAGTGCCTTTTTGTTTATGAATAATTATTTTGAGCACAACAGCGTTTGGGTTTCGTCCCACTTTGATCTATGGTGCTTAAATACATTCAGTAGTTTTAAACCTGCCACTGCCTCCTGCCTACTCCTCTCTGTACCAGTGACAATGGTTACCTTTTTATTGTACAGTACTATTAGTTTGATTTTTTTATACAGATTCATTGAAATTGACTTACCTTACTTTAATTCAGGTGCCATGTCACTCAATTATTTGCAGATGATGCGTTTCCTCCTGGGCAGCTCACATTAAGTGTCTGGTCTGGGCGGGTTCTCGTCGTCTTTTGGTCAGACGGGACTTTCCCTCACGCTTCATAAAATGTGCCACCGGTTTTCCTCTCAGACCACCACTGGAAAGCTCGACAGGCAGAATCATTCATCCTGTTCATTGACGCCACATTTTTGTTGAAATTATACACAGGGACACCAAGTCAATCATAAATGAATCATTGTTTTTTAACAGCAAGCTGGAGAGATCACAATCAAACTTAGATGCATAAAGTACTGGTCTGAAGTGAGCTCCACCGGAGCAGTCCCGTTACTTCTCTTATATACTGCTTACACAGTCGAGTTATATTTGCATGATTTAGCTTATTCATCATTCATAATTAATTCATCATTAATGTTTGGTTCATGCATGTGACTGACCAATACTGGTTCATGCATGTGACAGACCAATACCTCACGAGGCTTCTTCTCTCTAAGCTGAGACCTTGAAACTGAGATATCCATTTCGTTCTCAAAACAAGGTTCTGTGCGCACTGCCAAATTGCAGATACTGATAGTGAGTCAATAACTTGCATGAACATAGAAATGGGTTATTAGAAAAGCACAAACACAGAACACAGAAATTGGTTATTAGAAAAGCACAAACATAAAATGTTCCATCACACAGTCATACGCAGTACCATATATGAAATGTGAATTCACGTCCTTTTATTATTAAAAAAAACGAATGTTTAAACGTTTCAAAAAATGGACGTTTTAATGCTGATATTTTTTTACATTTGTCACATCCGTACACCCCACACATCAAATCAAATCAAATGTATTTGTCACATACACATGGTTAGCAGATGTTAATGCGAGTGTAGTGAAATGCTTGTGCTTCTAGTTCCGACAATGCAGTAATAACCAACAAGTAATCTAACTAACAATTCCAAAACTACTGGCTTATACACACAAGTGTAAGGGGAAAAAGAATATGTACATAAAGATATATGAATGAGTGATGGTACAGAGCGGCATAGGCAAGATGCAGTAGATGGTATTGAGTACAGTATATACATATGAGATGAGTATGTAAAAGTGGCATAGTTAAAGTGGCTAGTGATACATGTATTATATAAAGATGCAGTAGATGATATAGAGTACAGTATATACGTATACATATGAGATGAATAATGTAGGGTATGTAAACATTATATTAGGTAGCATTGTTTAAAGTGGCTAGTGATATATTTTACATCATTTCCCATAAATTCCCATTATTAAAGTGACTGGAGTTGAGTCAGTGTGTTGGCAGCAGCCACTCAATGTTAGTGGTGGCTGTTTAGCAGTCTGATGGCCATGAGATAGAAAACGTTTTTCAGTCTCTCGGTCCCAGCTTTGATGCACCTGTACTGACCTCGCCTTCTGGATGATAGCGGGGTGAACAGGCAGTGGCTCGGGTGGTTGTTGTCCTTGATGATCTTTATGGCCTTCCTGTAACATCGGGTGGTGTAGGTGTCCTGGAGGGCAGGTAGTTTGCCCCAGTGATGCGTTGTGCAGACCTCACTACCCCCTGGAGAGCCTTATGGTTGTGGGCGGAGCAGTTGCCGTACCAGGCGGTGATACAGCCCGCCAGGATGCTCTCGATTGTGCATCTGTAGAAGTTTGTGAGTGCTTTTGGTGACAAGCCAAATTTCTTCAGCCTCCTGAGGTTGAAGAGGCGCTGCTGCGCCTTCTTCACGATGCTGTCTGTGTGGGTGGACCAATTCAGTTTGTCTGTGATGTGTATGCCGAGGAACTTAAAACTTGCTACCCTCTCCACTACTGTTCCATCGATGTGGATAGGGGGGTGTTCCCTCTGCTGTTTCCTGAAGTACACAATCATCTCCTTAGTTTTGTTGACGTTGAGTGTGAGGTTATTTTCCTGACACCGCCCTCACCTCCTCCCTGTAGGCCGTCTCGTCGTTGTTGGTAATCAAGCCTACCACTGTTGTGTCGTCCGCAAACTTGATGATTGAGTTGGAGGCGTGCGTGGCCACGCAGTCGTGGGTGAACAGGGAGTACAGGAGAGGGCTCAGAACGCACCATTGTGGGGCCCCAGTGTTGAGGATCAGCGGGGTGGAGATGTTGTTGCCTACCCTCACCACCTGGGGGCGGCCCGTCAGGAAGTCCAGTACCCAGTTGCACAGGGCGGGGTCGAGACCCAGGGTCTCGAGCTTGATGACGAGCTTGGAGGGTACTATGGTGTTAAATGCCGAGCTGTAGTCGATGAACAGCATTCTCACATAGGTATTTATCTTGTCCAGATGGGACAAAAAAGTTATTTAGTCTGCCTGGGAGCAAGACATCCTGGTCCGTGACGGGGCTGGTTTTCATTTTGTAATCCGTGATTGACTGTAGACCCTGACACATACCTCTTGTGTCTGAGCCGTTGAATTGAGATTCTACTTTGTCTCTATACTGACGCTTAGCTTGTTTGATTGCCTTGCGGAGGGAATAGCTACACTGTTTGTATTCGGTCATATTTCCGGTCGCCTTGCCCTGATTAAAAGCAGTGGTTCGCGCTTTCAGTTTCACGCGAATGCTGCCATCAATCCACGGTTTCGGGTTTGGGAATGTTTTAATCGTTGCTATGGGAACGACATCTTCAACGCACGTTCTAATGAACTCGCACACCGAATCAGCGTATTCGTCAATGTTGTTGTCTGACGCAATACGAAACACATCCCGGTCCACGTGATGGAAGCAGTCTTGGAGTGTGGAATCAGATTGGTCGGACCAGCGTTGAACAGACCTCAGCGTGGGAGCTTCTTGTTTTAGTTTCTGTCTGTAGGCAGGGATCAACAAAATGGAGTCGTGGTCAGCTTTTCCGAAAGGAGGGCGGGGCAGGGCCTTATATGCGTCGCGGAAGAATAGCAGTGATCCAAGGTTTTGCCAGCCCTGGTTGCGCAATCGATATGATGATACAATTTAGGTAGTCTTGTTTTCAGATTAGCCTTGTTAAAATCCCCAGCTACAATGAATGCAGGATGTATGGATTCCAGTTAGCAAAGAGTCAAATAAAGTTCGTTCAGAGCCATCGATGTGTCTGCTTGGGGGGGGATATATACGGCTGTGATTATAATCGAAGAGATTCACTTGGTAGATAATGCGGTCTACATTTGATTGTGAGGAATTCTAAATCAGGTGAACAGAAGGACTTGAGTTCCTGTATGCTTTTGTGACCACACCACGTCTCGTTAGCCATAAGGCATACGCCCCCGCCCCTCTTCTTACCAGAAAGATGTTTGTTTCTGTCGGCGCGATGCGTGGAGAAACCAGCTGGCTGCACAGACTCCGATAGCGTCTCTCCAGTGAGCCATGTTTCCGTGAAGCAAAGAACGTTACAGTCTCTGATGTCCCTCTGGAATGCTACCCTTGCTCGGATTTCATCAACCTTGTTGTCAAGAGACTGGACATTGGCAAGAAGTATACTGGGGAGTGGTGCACGATGAGCCCGTCTCCGGAGTCTGACCAGAAGACCGCTACGTTTCCCTCTTTTACGAAGTCGTGTTTTAGTCGCCGGCTGGGATCCATTCCATTGTCCTGGGTGAAAGGCAGAACACAGGATCCGCTTCGCGAAAGTCATATTCTTGGTTGTACTGATGGTGAGCTGCTCTTATATTCAGTACATGCACGTGCACCCGCGTACTCTCACTCAGTCCAAACACAAAGGGTCCATCAGGGGTCCATCAGAGATGAGATGGTGATGGACTAAACTGTTTTCTAGCAGAACATAATCCCTGAATTTATGTGACAGGTATTATGTTGCTGGCTGGACAGAAAATACATGATGTTGACAGTAAGGGCTCTCTCTCAATGTCCTCTGAGCTCCTCAAACTCTCCACATGTCATTTACTGTCTTTACTTCCTTACATGATCCAAATTGCTCCATTTATTTGTCCCTCAATTATGCCAAGCAGAACCTGGGATTTAGTTTAGTCTCACTGGGGATCTACTGATTGTCCCTAGTGAGTGAGAAGATGGAGCTGGTTCTGTTCTCACAGTATGGAGTCCATTTTAGGACATCCTCATCCAGCCTCATAGTATGTGTATGTCATCCTTGCAGGAATTAACCTATGACCTTGGCACTGCTGGAGCCATACTTTTGCCAACTGAGCCACACATCATCCATTTTCTGTATGAGATACCTTGAGGGAATTGAACTCACGACTTTGGCATTGCTGGTAGAGCCACACTCTTACCAGCATGCACTTACCAACTGATCCACACAGCCACAAGCTACCAGCAGCCAGCTCCCACTACTTCCACACAGTCTGGGCATGCAGTGTGGTGCCTCCAGGGAGTGACTCATCCAGTCATCCAGTTATCCTCTATAGCCAGAGTCCCTATGCCTGGAGGTCCTAGACTGGTCAGACCATGCCAGACAACAGGGACACACAGGAGCACAGAGTGTCTGTAGGGCAGGGCATCTTATAGAGTCTGGAGGGCAAAGGCCCTGGGGAGAGGTCATAGTTTCCATGCCAGGTAGCCAACTGGATCATACCTATTAAACCACACTAGGGAACAAACTCTTGTTATTTTTGCTTCATTGTGTTTTGGGCACATTTGGGTCAGTATTGCACCTGTGGCTCCTGTGGCTTTGGGAGAATAACATTTGTAACACTGTCTGGCTACACTGATAAATATTCATAATAATACAAATCCCCACAGGGATAAAATCTGTCTCCCCAAATAATACAGCAAGTTCTGTTCAGAATAATACATTTAACTTTTTTTTTTTTTTTTGTTACCTGAAATGCCATCCTGACAGCCTTATGACATTTCAGACACTAGTTAATATGCATGTTTCTAGGGAGACTGTCAGTTAAGTAAACATGCAAACGTATTTATCGGCACAAAGAGGATGTGTCACTGCAAGATGTAACAAAGGATGTGAGCACGGAGATAGCTCTGCTCCAGAAAGGACAGTGGAAGCTGTGCAGGTACATAGAGTCATTGAATATTGGTCACTTTAATAATGCTTATTGTTCTGAAATTGTTTCCTTACTTAGATACAAATAAGATTACCATTCCTGCAGCATTATTCTGTTGAGATTTTATTTGATCTGATTTGAATAAAGTAGGTCCTCCTATTTAACTACTGCTGTACATACTTATATATCGTCCATACGCCAAGTTAATAAGTTATTCCCCTTGACCACGCCCACAAATTGGGGAAAACAAACATTCTTTCCCATTGGCCCCCAGTGTAAAAGAGACAACTCCGGCGTAAATAACAAAACATGCCGAAAAGCTGCTGTGTTGTTCAAGGTATATGTAAACAGGTCACAAATCTCGACCTACAGTATAGTTTGCAATGATCCCACATAGGGAAATGGAGCCTGCGAGAAGAGCCCTGTGGCTTCAGGCTATTCGGCATTGGAGAGTGGGGAATTGTGGGGGACATTGCTCGTTTTGATATTTCTTAATTTCTTTCGCTTTTTTATTTTTTTTAATTTTTTTTATCTTTGTATTGTTAGATATTTACTGCACTGCATGAGCTAGAAACACAAGCATTTCACTTCACCTGCTTTAACATTTGCTAATTTGTGTACGCAACAAATAAACTTTGGTATGATCATAATCCCATTTCATGGCTTCTTACTGTAGATGTGCTACTGCAGATGATGCAGAGATGAGAAGAGCACAGCTACTGAGCCCTGCAGAGAGATGCTCACACACACGCACGGACACAGGCAAGCAGGCAGGCATGAACACCTGCACGCACGCATAGTCATACGCAAATGCACGCACACACCAGTAGAGGCTCCTCAGAGGAGGAAGGGGAAGACCATCCTCAGTAAATTTCATAAAAATAAAAATAGTGAAACTATTAAAAAGTTACCCTGTAAAATCACATATTACCAAATAATTGATTGAAACACACTGTTTGCAATGAAGGTCTACAGTCTACAGTAGCCTCAACATTACAACATTACTGTAGGGTAGAATCATGGTGTAGCCGGAGGACAGCTAGCTTCCGTCCTCCTCAAATCAAATCAAATGTTATTGGTCACATACACATGGTTAGCAGATGTTAATGTGAGTGTAGCGAAATGCGTATGCTTCTAGTTTGACAGTGCAGTAATATCTAACAAGTAATCTAACAATTCCCAAACGACTACCTAATACACACAAATCTACAGGGTTGAATGAGAATATGTACATGTAAGTATATGGATGAGCGATGACCGAGCGTTATAGGGAAGGTGCAATAGATTGTATAAAATACAGTATATACATGTGATATGAGTATTGTAAGATATGTAAACATAATTAAAGTGGCATTGTTTAAAGTGACTAGTGATCTTTTTATTAAAGTGTCCAGTGATTTGGTCTCAATGTAGGTGGCATCCTCTCTGAGTTAGTGATGGCTGTTTAGCAGTCTGATGGCCTTGAGGTAGAATCTGTTTTTCAATCTCTCGGTCCCAGCTTTGATGCACCTGTACTGATCTTGCCATCTGGATGATAGTGGTTTTAACAGGCAATGTCCCTGATTATCTTTTTGGCCTTCCTGTAACATCGGATGTTGTAGGTGTCATGGAGGGCAGGTAATTTGTCGCCGGTGATGCATTTTGCAGACCGCACCACCCTCTGGAGAACCTTGCGATTGGGGGCGGTGCAGTTGCTGTACCTCACTGTGATACAGCCCGACAGGATGCTCTCAATTGTGCATCTGTAAAAGTTTGTCAGGGTTAATACCAGCCAGCTGGTATGAGTTTCTGCCATGCACTGAGGCTAGGGATGCCGTCCAGCATCCTTGCGTGGGTTAATACGTTTAAATGTTTTACTCACGTCAGCCATGGAGAAGGAGAGGGGGGACGCAGTCTTTGGCACAGTATTATCCTCAAAGTGGGCAAAGCAGGTGTTTAGTTTGTCTGGAAGCGTGATGTCGATGTCCGTGATGTGGCTGTTTTTGTTTTTGTAGTCCATGATTTCCTGTAGACCCTGCCACATATGTCTTGTGTCTGTGCAGTTGAATTGCCACTCCACCTTGTCCCTGTAACGGCATTTCGCTTGTTTGATTGCCTTGCGGAGGGAATAACTACACTGTTTATATTCAGCCATATTTCCAGACCTCTTTCCCATGGTTAAATGCGATGGGTCGCGCATCCATCCACGGTTTCTGTTTAGGGTAGGTTTTAATTGTCACAGTGGGTACAACATCTCCAATGCACTTCTTTATAAATGCACTCACCGAGTCAGCGTATAGGTCAATATTGTTCTCTGGGGCTGACCGGAACAGTCCGCGTTATCAAAACAATCTTGAAGCGTGGCTTCCTATTGGTCAGACCAGCGTTGACTGGTTCTCGTCACTGGTACATCCTATTTGAGTTTTTGCCTATAAGACGGTGTGAGCAAGATTGCGTCGTGGTTGGATTTGCTGAAGCGAGGGCGGGGGAGGGCTTTGTATGCATCGCGGAAGTTAGAGTAGCAGTGGTCGAGAGTATTAGCCCTGCGTGTCATGCAATCAATATGCTGATAGAATTTAGGTAGCCTTGTTCCCAAATTTGTTAAAATCCCCAGCTACAATAAATGCAGCCTACGGATATATAGTTTATATTTTACATAGAGTACAGGGAAGTTCCTTGAGGGCAATCTTGGTGTTGGCTTGAGGGGGAATGTACACAGCTGTGACTATAACTGCCGAGAATTCTCTTGGTCGGTAAAATGGTCGGAATTTGATTGTAAGGAATTCTAGGTCAGGTGAGTGGAAGGATCTGAGTTCCTGTATGTTGTTATGAATACACCATGAGTCGTTAATCAATCAAGCATACACTCCCGCCCTTCCTCTTCCCAGAGAGGTGTTTATCTCGGTCAACGCGATGGATGGAGAAGCCCGGTTGCTGAACCGATTCCGACAACATATCCCGAGAGGGCCATGTTTCCGTGAAACAGAGAATGTTACAATCTCTGATGTCTGTCTGGAAGGCAACACTTGCTCGAATTTCATCTACCTTGTTGACGACATATTGGACATTGGCTAATAGTATACTCATGAGCGAAGTGCACGTGTACGGAGCCTGACCAGGACCGCAAACAGCCACGCTGTCTGCCCCTTCTGCGGCGCCATTGTTTTGGATTGGTTACTGGAATTAGATCCATTGTCCTGGGTGGTGGTCCAAACAGAGGATCCACTTCGGGAAAGTCGTATTTCTGGTCGTAATGTTGGTACGTTGCCGTTGCTCTTATATCCAATAGTTCTAACCAGCTGTATGTAATAACATTTCCTGGGGTAACAATATAAGAAATAAAACATTTAAAAAATCTAAATACTGCAAAGTTTCCCAAGAACTCAAAGCGATGCGACCACCTCTGTCGGCGACATTTTGGGTACATTGACTTTAATACTAAACATAGGAGGCTAATGGTTCTCACCCACATCCATAGTCTTACACAGTAATTATTACAACTTCCTAATTAGGACATTCTCCAACCCATCAGAGCTCTTTCAGCATGAACTGACATGTTCTGCTCTCATAATGTGTATGAAGTACAAAGCTTGGCAGACAGCTAACATCACAATAAAGTCCCAGGAGGCAGGAGTACCATTTGGAATCTTTACTGAAGCAATTTGTAAAATATGTATGAGAAAATGTTCAGCATACATTCACACATACAGTTGAAGTCGGAAGTTTACATACACCCTAGTCAAATACATTTAAACTCAGTTTAAATTGTGAATTCCTGACATTTAATCCTAGTAAAAATTCCCTGTTTTAGGTCAGTTAGGATCACCACTTCATTTTAAGAATGGGAAATGTTAGAATAATAGTGAAGAGAATGAGTTATTTCAGCTTTTATTTCTTTCATCACATTCCCAGTGGGTCAGAAGTTTACATACGCTCAATTAGTATTTGGTAGCATTGCCTTTAAATTGTTTAACTTGGGTCAAATGTTTTGGGGAGCCTTCCACAAGCTTCCCACAGTAAGTTAGGAGGAATTGGCCAAAATTCACCTGACAGAGCTGGTGTAACTGAGTCAGGTTTGTAGGCCTCCTTGCTCGCACACGCTTTTTCAGTTCTGCCCACACATTTTCTATAGGATTGAGGTCAGAGCTTTGTGACGGCCACACCAATACCTTGACTTTGTTGTCCTTAAGCCATTTTGCCTAGTGAGTGAGCTTAGTGTCATTGTCCATTTGGAAGACCCATTTGCGACCAAGCTTTAACTTCCTAACTGATGTCTTGAGATGTTATGTTACATAATGTCCCCCCTCATGATGCCATCTATTTTGTGAAGTACACCAGTCCTTCCTGCAGCAAAGCACAACCCACAACATGATGCTGCCACCCCCGTACTTCACGGTTGGGATGGTGTTCTTCAGCTTGCAAGCATCCCTATTTTTCCTCCTAACATAAAGATGGTCATTATGGCCAACAGTTCTATTTTTGTTTCATCAGGCCAGAGGACATTTCTCCAAAAAGTACGATATTTGTCCGCATGTGCAGTTGCATACCGTAGTCAGTCTTTTTTATGGTGGTTTTTGAGCAGTGGCTTCTTGCTGAGCGACCTTTCAGATCATGTCAATATAGGACTGGTTTTACTGTGGATATAGATACTTTGGTACCTGTTTCCTACAGTATCTTCACAAGGTCCTTTGTTGCTGTTCTGAGATTGATTTGCACTTTTCGCACCAAAGTACGTTCATTTCTAGGAGACAGAACGCGTCTCCTTCCTGAGCTGCAATGACGGCTGCGTGGTCCCATGGTGTTTATACTTGCGTACTATTGTTTGTACAGATGAACGTGGTACCTTCAGGCATTTGAAAATTGCTCCCAAGGATGAACCAGACTTGTAGAGGTCTAGAATTCTTTTTCTGAGGTCTTGGCAGATTTCTTTTGATTTTCCCATGATGTCAAGCAAAGAGGCACTGAGTTTGAAGGTAGGCCTTGAAATACATCCACAGGTACACATCCAATTGACTCAAATTATGTCAATTAGCCTGTCAGAAGCTTCTAAAGCCATGTGTCACGCCCTGGTCTAAGTATTTTGTGTTTTCTTTATTATTTTGGTCAGGCCAGGGTGTGACATGGGTTTATTATGTGGTGTGTTTCGTCTTTTTTTTTTTTTTAGGTATTGGGATTGTGGTACAGTGGGGTTTTCTAGAAAAGTCTATGGTTGCCGGAAGTGGTTCTCAATCAGAGGCAGGTGTTTATCATTGTCTCTGATTGGGAACCATATTTAGGCAGCCATATTCTTTGAGTGTTTCGTGGGTGATTGTTCCTGTCTCTGTGTTTGGTTTGCACCAGATAGGCTGTTTAGGTTTTCGCGTTACGTTACGCGTTTCTTGTTTTGTATTGTTCGTGTTTATTCGTTTATTAAATATGTATCAAAATTACCACGCTGCATTTTGGTCCTCTTCTCCTTCGACGGAAGAAAACCGTAACACCATGACATAATTTTCTGGAATTTTCCAAGCTGTTTAAAAGGCACAGTCAATTTATTGACCAACTGGAAATGTAATACAGTGAATTAGAAGTGAAATAATCTGCCTGTAAACAATTGTTGGAAAAATGACTTGTGTCATGCACAAAGTGGATGTCCGAACCGAATTGCCAAAACTATAATTTGTTAACAAGACATTTTGTGGAGTAGTTGAAAAATGAATTTTAATGACTCCAACCTAAGTGTAAGTAAACTGGCATAGAGATAATAATTTAGTTAATAATGAAGTAAGGCAGCTCCAAATGCAGGTGTTTCAGCCTAGCTCAATGTTTTCTGTGGTGGTGGGGCAAGCCCAAGCCAGCAGAAAATACAGAGCGTTGCGCCATGATTGGTTCAGTGTTCTGTTACTCATGGGGACAATATATCACCGCCAAGTCTAAAGGTGGACCTGGAAAATTCTAGCCCCTTGAGTCCTGCCATAGAGTTACATTAGAAGTGCCCATCCAAGAATGCTCAAGGTCATTGGCCACAGATAAAATGATATCAAATCACGTTATATATACAGTGGCTTTGATTGGACTGATCGTATCAACATCATACTTTCAAAATCTTAGTTCATGAATCAAGTCGACAATCTACTGGCAAATCCTTGTCATATGAAGAGAAATAATGAAGAGAAATTATAGATAAAACGTATCGGTGCTCATGGGCAATTGGACATAAACATTACACAAGTTGGAAATTGCAAATTCAACAATGAGTGGTTTGGAAGAAATCAGTGACAGTGGCTGTGTAGTCCCTAATCTGGGATTAAGGGACTCTTTTCCCAGTTTAAAATTATAAACATTCAACATTGGCCATGCTGTCAATGAAGCATGATTTGTGCTGCGCTCAAAACAACTGTTAACTCTGAACTGAAAAAACTTCAAGATCAAGACATCTGGGAAGTCAGGAATAAACAAGCTCCGACTGGGAAAATATGTTTTGAACGGTCATCCAACTCAGAATTGTAAATCTGGCCTCTTTCTAGAGCTACGACCTGAAGATCCTTAACGTCATCATGATTCGACCTTGTTTTTTCCCCCCGAGTTCCCAGTTGTTTTGAAAGCACCATAAATCCAGAGAATGCCAGACTTTGATGACAAAACTTGCCCACAAAGGACTCCCGCGCCACCTTTCTGTTCAAGTGAGCAGAGCACAACAAGGTGAATCCAAAAATGTATTGTATGCTGCAGCATTAATTATGTAATATGCCAGGGAGATGTGTATACTATAGCTAAAAAAGTCATTATAGTGTATGTTGTGTAGTAAGATGTTAGTAGCCCATATGCTTCACCCTAATAATTTGGTCTATTTACCCCTCTTCATTTCACCTACTGTTCTGACTTGGTGGTGCACATGTAGCCTATAACCTGTATTAGAGAAATGTAATCATAAGATATTGTAAGAGCTTTCATTGTATGCTTATATGACCTCTTTATTTGTCCTATGGTTCTGACTTGGTGTACAGGGAGAACACTGTAAGAACAGCCCATGTTCTAAATTTTGTCGCTGTACATTTCAAAAGTGCTAAACAAATAGTTATATTGACTAAGTCTATCCTAGCTCGCTCATTAATGTCTTAATTGAAATTACGGATAGCCTATTATCCGTTTGTCATTCCCTTATGCCATAGTTTGTACATCTAAATTGTTATTAGACATCACATGTGTAAGCAAGTCAGCCATATCAGCTGTTTTTTTAAAGGCAGTAAATGAGGCTGAATGAACTGTTTCACTGCCAGACAAGGCTCCGCTGATAGCCAGGTGTAACAGTGGTAAGCTGTTACACCTGGTGGGCAAATTGGTATATGGGCAATATACCATGTCTAAGGGCTGTTCTTATGCACGACGCAACACGGAGTGCCTGGATACAGCAATTGCTGTGCTATATTGGCCATATACCACAAACCCCAGAGGTGCCTTATTGCTATTATAAACTGCTTACCAATGGTCCGATATGCCACTGCTTTCATCTAATCAGCATTCATGGCTCGAACCTCCCGGTATATGAAGACCAATATAATAATATATATACAGACAGATGTACAGCTATCAGAATACTTCCTATTATATTCTCTGTGTTATGCTGCCTGCAATGTAACATGATGAGCTATTGGACTGATTTGTTTTAGTGTATTTGTATCACAAAATGATTACATTCATCGGAGTACACTGGTTAACAGCCAGAAAATTACTTTACAGATGCGGTCAAATATATTGGCACCCTTGGATGATTCACCGTTTCTTTAAAAGAAAGTTGAAAAAACTATTGGTTGCATTTATTTGGTTTACAACTGCACAGGACTAAAAAATATATAATCTGGAATTGAGGTTTTTCACTTCAAAGTAAAACATGGTCTGGACTAAATTATTAAAAGTTTAAATTATTTGGTTGGAGGCAATTCTCATTTAATGTGTAATTTATCTCACCAGTTGCAGGTGCTTAAAGGGGTAAAACTAGCCATTCAACGAGTTTTGAAAGGATGTTGTTAGGATAGTTCGAGACTTCCGTGACCTTACATTTTTTGTACCAGTACTCCTTGTATAGCCTTGTTATTGTATTTTAATGTGTTAGTATTTCCTTTTTAATTGCTTATCTTTTCTTACTTTTTTAACTCTGCATTGTTGAGAAAGTGTTCGTAAGTAAGAATTTCACGGTAAAGTCTACACATTTGGCTGGTAACATTTTCAGACACAGCCCAGTTTTCCAATCCCAAGATCCCAGTGTTTCAGCTGGGTGCCTGAGAATAGCCTCTTTGTGCCGAAGGACTCTGGGCTCGAGGCTGAGGCATATGGCAGCCAGAGTCATGATGACGTGTGTGTGTGCATGTGCATGTGTGTGACATGTGTAGTGGTACTGTACCATCCAGGGAACATGCTGTGAGCTCTCTCTCACTCTTCCCTTTCCTTTCTCTTTCTATCACTCCCTCTCTCTTTGCTGCCATCACCGTTCTCTCTTATTTGTCCTCTCTAGCACTCTTTCTAATTGCTCATTTTATTTTCTCTACGCTCTCTTTCCCTCTCCTCTCCTTCCCTTTCTCTTTCTCTCTCTCTTTCTCTTGCTCTGGAGGGAATGGGACAGAGAGAAAAGGGCAAAGCTAAAAGAGGAGAAAATGTCATCAGTTAACATCTTCTTTGATAGACAGCTGCATGCAGTCAGGTGGTAATGACGCTGTTGCTATGACTCATTGCATAATTCACCCATCTCAGAATATTACTCAGTAAATGAAGGGTCAGTCTTCACATTCAGATGTACTTACAGTAATGAAATGCTTGAACAAATACACACTGATGTCAACTGTACTACAGTATTGCATGTTTTAGCTAGTGATATATGATTTACTTCATTTCTAATGTCAGACTTTCATTTAGAAATAGAAGATAACCAGCGCATAAGAGATTATTAATATATTTACTACAATAAGCAGTGTTGTGTAATCACTTTAATATATCCTCAATTCCCTAAAATTTCTGCGCAAAGCAACTTGAAGCAGTGGGATTGGGGTTGAGAGAAAAAACCCTGGTTGTCACGTCAATATGAATGATTCGGAAGACAGGCGCAGGAATGCGTAATAGTTTTTTTTTTTAAACCCAAATTACAGCGTGCCGTGTAAAGGCACGGGGTCAAAGACCAAACAAACACTATACAAAACACAGGGTAGAAACCCAATCAAAAGAGCGAGGAGTAGCCAAAACACACAGCACAGGTATACACACGCACCAACGGACATTGTAACAATAATTGACAGGACACTGGTAAACCAAGGACTCACTTATACAATTATTAATCACTGGGAATAGGGGCCAGGTGTGCATAATGAAAGTTCCGGAGCGATCCTGGTTGAAATTATGCAATATATACAGATCCTGGTTGAAATTATGCAATATATACAGTATAACCAGATTACAACCAGTTGTCAACTCTGTCACTTCCTACAGTGTGTTTAAACCCCACAGTTTATTTTATTTTATTTCACCTTTATTTAACCAGGTAGGCTAGTTGAGAACAAGTTCTCATTTACAACTGCGACCTGGCCAAGATAAAGCATAGCAGTGTGAACAGATAACAACATAGTTACACATGGAGTAAACAATAAACAAGTCAATAACACAGTAGAAAAAAAAGTCTATATACATTGTGTGCAAAAGGCATGAGGAGTTAGGCAAATAATTACAATTTAGCAGATTAACACTGGAGTGATAAATGATCAGGTGGTCATGTGCAGGTAGAGATACTGGTGTGCAAAAGAGCAGAAAAGTAAATAAATAAAAACAGTATGGGGATGAGGTAAGTGAATTGGGTGTGCTACTTACCGATGGACTATGTACAGATGCAGCGATCGGTTAGCTGCTCAGATAGCATATGTTTAAAGTTGGAGATAAGTCTCCAACTTCAGCGATTTTTGCAATTCGTTCCAGTCACAGGCAGCAGAGAACTGGAAGGAAAGGCGGCCAAATGAGGTGTTGGCTTTCGGGATGATCAGTGAGATACACCTGCTGGAGCGCGTGCTACGGGTGGGTGTTGCCATCGTGACCAGTGAACTGAGATAAGGCGGAGCTTTACCTAGCATGGACTTGTAGATGACCTGGAGCCAGTGGGTCTGGCGACGAATATGTAGCGAGGGCCAGCCGACTAGAGCATAAAGGTTGCAGTGGTGGGTGCTTTAGTAATAAAACGGATGGCACTGTGATAAACTGCATCCAGTTTGCTGAGTAGAGTATTGAAAGCTATTTTGTAGATGACGTCGCCGAAGTCAAGGATCGGTAGGATAGTCAGTTTTACTAGGGTAAGTTTGGCGGCGTGAGTGAAGGAGGCTTTGTTGCGATTCTAGATTTTAATTTAGATTGGAGATGTTTGATATGAGTCTGGAAGGAGAGTTTACAGTCTAGCCAGACACCTAGGTACTTATAGATGTCCACGTATTCTAGGTCGGAACCATCCGGGGTGGTGATGCTAGTCGGGCGTGCGGGTGCAGGCAGCGAACGGTTGAAAAGCATGCATTTGGTTTTACTAGCGTTTAAGAGCAGTTGGAGGCCACTGAAGGAGTGTTGTATGGCATTGAAGCTTGTTTGGAGGTTAGATAGCACAGTGTCCAAGGAAGGGCCAGAAGTATACAGAATGGTGTCGTCTGTGTAGAGGTGGATCAGGGAATCGCCCGCAGCAAGAGCAATATCATTTATATATACAGAGGAAAGAGTCGGCCCGAGAATTGAACCCTGTGGCACCCCCATAGAGACTGCCAGAGGACCAGACAACATGCCCTCTGATTTGACACCCTGAACTCTGTCTGCAAAGTAGTTGGTGAACCAGGCAAGGCAGTCATTAGAAAAACCGAGGCTACTGAGTCTGCCGATAAGAATATGATGATTGACAGAGTCAAAAGCTTTGGCCAGGTCGATAAAGATGGCTGCACAGTACTGTTTTTTAATCGATGGAGGTTATGATATCGTTTAGTACCTTGAGCGTGACTGAGGTGCACCCGTGACCGGCTCGGAAACCAGATTGCACAGAGAAGGTAAGGTGGGATTCGAGATGGTCAGTGATCTGTTTGTTAAACCCTCTATCCCAAAATCTGGACTGACATGCTGACCAGACACGTCTGGTCAGCATGGACACATAAATTATTGCACCCACAATGCTGGACATGTAAATTATTGCGTCAACGAGCGTCTGCGTTCCCCAGGGCTAAAATAGAAGTCATTCCTATTTCTGACGCAAATCGCGCTGCAAGTCCTGCCTCTCCCATCTCCTCATTGGTTTATAGAAGCAGGTACCCACGTGTCATCTACTCATTGGTTATACCCACGTGGGTAATTGAAAGACAAACTGTTTTGCCACTCGTCGTGGTAATACTATGTAAGTTTAGATGCCAATCACCATGTAAGTTCAAAGATGAAAAAGACTGGAAGGAGGAGAGATGACTAGAAACGATTCGGTTGACCATTTTATGAGTGGATTAATTGTGTGAGTAGAGCATCTCGTGCATTCAGGTAAAATAACAACTCAATGTTTATTTCCCAGGACAAATTAGCTAGCAACAACAAGCTAGCTGAATAGGACAAATTAGCTAGCATGTGCAAGCTAGCTAGCTGTATTGCCATTCATGTTAAATGCTTTTCGACCTGTCCCCAAATTAATGTAACTGGTTCAGAGTTTGTTTTGATATTTTAACCTGCGTGTCGTGATTGCGTTTGGTGTAGGGGGACAAAATAAATGTATGCACGATGGTGCACGCACGCAGTTGGTTTGGGTTCAGTATTAGTGGTTGTGATTAAGCCTTGGTTTTGTTATTAAATCAAATCAAATGTTATTTGGCACATGCGCCGAATACAACAGGTAGACGTTACAGTGAAATGTTTACTTACAAACCCTAACCAACAATGCAGTTAAACATAATTTAAAAAAATTAAAATAACTGGAAATATTACAAATAATTAAGGAGCAACAATAAAATAACAGCAGCGAGGCTATAAACAAGGTGTTCCAGTACAGAGGGTTTGGTTACAGAGTCAATGTGCGGGGTAGAGGTTGACCGATTATGATTTTTCAACGCCGATACCGATTATTGGAGGACCGGGAAAGCCGATGCCGATTAATCGGCCAATTAATTATAAAAAAAAAATGTATAATGACAATTACAACAATACTGAATGAATACTTATTGTAACTTAATATAATAGATCAATAAAATCAATTTAGCCTCAAATAAAATGAAACATGTTCAATTTGGTTTAAATAATGCAAAAACAAAAGTGTTGGAGAAGAAAGTAAAAGTGCAATATGTGCCATGTAAAAAAGCTAACGTTTAAGTTCCTTGCTCATGAGAACAAATGAAAGCTGGTGGTTCCTTTTTTAACAGGAGTCTTCAATATTCCCAGGTAATAAGTTTTAGGTTGTAGTTATTATAGGACAATTTCTCTCTATACCATTTGTATTTCATATACCTTTGACTATTGGATGTTCTTATAGGTACTTTAGTATTGCCAGTGTAACAGTATAGCTTCCGTCCCTCTCCTCGCCCCTACCTGGGCTCGACCCAGGAACACATCGACAGCCACCCTCGAAGCAGAGGGTATCCAAAAATATTGATTTCCGATTGTTATGAAAACTTGATGTCGGCCCTAATTAAATCGGCCATTCCGATTAAAATCAGTCGACCTCTAGTGCGGGACATCGGTTAGTCGATGTAATTGAGGTAATATGTGCATGTGGGTAGCGGTAAAGTGACTATGCATGGAGTAGCAGCATAAAAATGGGGGGTGGGGTGTGGGCAATGTGGGTAGAAGATTTACTGGGCCGTACACATTACCCTCTGTAGTTCATTGTGGTGAGAGGCCACAGAGTTGCCATACCAGGCGTCGATGAAACCAGTTAGGATGCTCTCGATGGTGCAGCTGAAGATCTTTTGAGGATCTGTGGACCCATGCCAAATCTTTTCAGTCTCCTGAGGGGGAATAGGCATTGTCATGCACTCTTCATGACTGTCTTAGTGTGTTTGGACCATGATAGTTTGTTGTTGATGTGGACACCAAGGAACTTGACGCTCTCACCCTGCTCCACTACACTCCAGCCCCATCGGTCCTCCTTTTTCTGTAGTCCACTATCATCTCCTTTGTCTTGATCACATTATGTTATGTAACACAGTTAAAAGGCAGATTGGTGCTGTGCCGCTGCGAGAGTTTTAGAATGGGGCTGCTATCTGCTGCACGTCTCCACACACACACACTGTAATAACACATGCACAAACACAAGCACACTAATACATAAACACTTTATGTACGACAGGCAGATTGGTTCCATGCTGCTGTTTAAATGTTAGAATGGAGCTACTGGGTGCTGACTGTCTCAGGTGCTGCATTGTATAGTTGATTAGTGTAGATTAGTAGATTATAGTGTTCCTGGGTTGATACAGTGTGTGTGTGTGTGTGCTTGTACATGTGTGTGTGTGTTGTTACAGTGTGTTTGACATGTGTACCCCTTCTGTGCCTGTTTTGACATGAAGATGGGAAGTGTGTGTGTGTGTGTCTGTAAAATGGGAAAGTAAATCAGTTTCGCCCCCTGGTGGTTTTAAACAGCCTTTTTTTAACCAGACAATGCTGTGTTCACCATTGTTTCTATAGCAGTTCAATCTCTCGATCCCTCTCTTTCTCTCTCTCTCCATTTTCACACCTGTACCAGTAGCACTCTAGCTGTGTGTACCTTCCCCCCTCTCCCCATTGACACAATGTAAAATTAATATATGTGACAAGACAAAGCCAAACCCAACGACAGGACACCCCAGAGCATTTCTCAACTTTGAAATAAATACATTCATGAGACTGAAGATTTAAGCCATACATTTACTTACGTCCTTGGATTAACTTGATGACATCATAATTTAAAAAAAATCATAATCTTTGTCAAAGTAGCCTATGACCTTGAGTATTATCTCATTCAGTCCGACGAATGCTGGTATTACTAACGCATGATTGTATTTTAAAATACTGTTTCACAAACCCTTTAGGCCAAGTGACATCTCCTATTCTCCTCTGTAGCGCACCCAGCAACGTGGACAGCCCAGCGCATAGTCTGCTTCCCTAATTTTCAGCACAATTGACAGCTCCTCTCTCTTAACAGCTCTCTTTTCACTTTGTCCAGCATGGTTCCAGCAACTAGGGCATAACCAGACTGGTGCAGTACAGCCCGGCTTGGATTTGCTCAGCTCAGTAGTGTGAAAAGGGTACAAAGTCAGTCCCTTTCAGCTAGTCTCGTTCCCTTCATCATATCCCTGATGTGGAAACGGCTTAGTCCACTCTGCACTTATCCAGCCATCCCACTGATAGAACTGAACTCTCTCCTTCCATCCCAGGCTGATAACAGTCAGTAGAGCCACCTGAGCTTTTAAGTCAGAGCCAGAGGGACTGGAAGGAGAGGATAAGAGAGGAAAGGAAAAAGCTAGGAGAAACTCTGTTCTATATGTTACTTGTTCTTTCACTCACAAATGGGTCCTGTCCACGTTTATGAGAAGGTACAGGCATGAGCTCGCCAGGAAAAACAAATCCAATGGAGTGGTGGTTTCAGTAGCAAACAGCGAGTCAGCTCGAATGCTACAGGAGGAGATCTCCTCTCTGTTGGGCAAAACGGCAATCAGAATAGTACCAGCAACTCTCGTTACTTCCTGGTTCCCAAAAAGGAGGGAGGGGGGATACGCCCCATGTTAGACCTACGCATCCTCAACAGATATCTGAGAAAGTTGACGTTTCATATGCTTTCGCAAAAGGTGACGCCTCGATCCATTCTTCAAGACGATTGTTTAACCACAGTCGATCTACAAGATGCATATTTTCACATAAGCATTTTGCCAGCACAAACAATATTTCTCAAGGTTGCCTTCCAGGACATGACCTAAGAATATCTTGTTGTCCCATTCAAACTATTTCTAGTCCCAAGAACATTCAGTAAATCTGTGGAAACGGCTCTGAACATAGAATACCTGGGTATCAGAATAAATCACATTTCAGAAGGGCGAGTCACATCATTCTGCCTGTTCCAATTAGGGCATACAGTCAAACTGCAGACTCCGTTTACTCGGGTTGATGGCCTCCACCATATCAGTCGTCCCACTGGAATTATTGATAATGAGAGATTTCCAATGCTGAGTTTCTGCCCAACATGTGTGTCCCCGTCTTCATCTCGAACAGTGGGTAAGGGTATCCTCGTACTGCATTGCTGCTCTCAGCCACTGGAGGGGCCCTTCGACATTCGCCAAAGCCTCTCCCCTTCTGGGTAGTAGCTATGAGGAAGGTGACGATGACAGACTCATCTCTCACAGGGTGGGGAGCAGTTTACGAGGTCAGTGATGAGAACGGACTATGGCCCCCACAACTCCGCCTCACTCACACAAACTACCTCAATCTTGGACACATCCCCACACAGGGAGGCCCATCACTTGCTAGTAAACACTAGCGAGTGATGGGATAAACATCCAATTGCATAGTGGAAGATATTATAATGGTAAGGGTTTGTATATTATATATTGTAAGGGTTTGACACCTCTGGAGGGCTGGAGGTATGGCATCATGGGAATTATTCAAAGGCCCCCCCCCCTTACCATCAAATCAAATTGTATTAGTCACATGCGCAGAGTACATGTAGACCTTGTAGACCTTACAGTGAAATTCTTACTTACCGACAGTGCAGTTTAAAAAAATATGGATAAGAATAAGAGATAAAAATAACAAGTAATTAAAGAGGAGCAGTAAAAAATAACAATATATACAGTAGGGATCCGGTACAGAATCAATGTGTGGGGGCACCGGTTAGTTGAGGTAGTATGTACATGTAGGTAGAGGTATTTAATGTGACTATGCATAGATGACAACAGAGAGTGAAAGTGATGTGGAAAGGGGGGGATGAATAGTCTGCATAGCCATTTGACTAGATGTTCAGGAGTCTTATGGCTTGGGGGTAGAAACTGTTTAGAAGCCTCTTGGACATAGACTTGGCGCTCTGGTACTTGGCGCTTAGATATCGTGCACCAGCTGTTGTTTACAAAAATACATAGACCGCCGCCCCTTGTCTTACCAGACGCCGCTGTTCTATCCTGCCTGTACATCGTATAACCAGCCAGCAATATGTTGATATCGTCGTCGTTCAGCCACGACTCCGTGAAGCATAAGATGTTACAGTTTTTAATATCCTGTTGGTAGTTTAATCTTCCCAATAACTTGTCCTTTTCATTGTCCAAAGTTTTCATGTTTGCGAGCAGAATTGAGGGGAGTGGGGGTATATTTGATCGCCTCCTACTCCTCAGAAGGAAACTCGCCGTCCGGCCTCTCTGTCTCCGCCTCCTCTTCACGCAGATCACTGGGGTCGGGGCCTGTTTCCAAGGGAGCCGTATATCCTCCGCCTCAAGCTCGTCAGAGTCGCGAAAGAAGAAAAAGCATTCTGCTAGACCGTGTTGAGTAATAGCAGTCCTGATGTCTAGAAGTTATTTTCGGTCATAAGAGACGGTAGCGGCAACATTTTATACAAAAATAAGTTACAATCAATGCAGATAAACAAACAAAAAAAACAATCGTTGGGGGCACATAAAACTTCTGCCGCCATTTTACCTTGATGAGGTTCTACCGACTGGACGTCTCTGTGCCCCTTGTTAGCGCATACAGTGCTTGTTTTCGGGACTTTTGAGGGTTGATCCTGTCTAGACTTGAGTTCAGAGAGTATATGAGCGCTATATCCCCAGAAGTAAAAGACTGAACAAGTAATTGAAATAGAACTTAGGGTTACTTAACCTAACCCCGGTTCTCTGATATTAAGCGTGAGGTCTCTTCACGCTTTGTGTAAGAAAGACGACATGTATGTACAAGTGAAGATAAGAGCGGACTACGGCACCTTATATGGGAAGTGGAGTGGTCCACTATTGGCCGTTGCTCCTGTCTGTCTACGACAGACGTTGTGTGATTGGATCTTCCATTCCATCATGAGTGATCTCGCTCATAATACACTGCTCAAAAAAATAAAGGGAACACTTATACAACACAATGCAACTCCAAGTCAATCACACTTCTGTGAAATCAAACTGTCCACTTAGGAAGCAACACTGATTGACAATCAATTTCACATGCTGTTGTGCAAATGGAATAGACAACAGGTGGAAATTATAGGCAATTAGCAAGACACCCCCAATAAAGGAGTGGTTCTGCAGGTGGTGACCACAGACCTGGCTGATGTTTGTCACTTTTGAATGCTGGCGGTGCTTTCACTCTAGTGGTAGCATGAGATGGAGTCTACAACCCACACAAGTGGCTCAGGTAGTGCAGGTCATCCAGGATGGAACATTAATGCGAGCTGTGGCAAGAAGGTTTGCTGTGTCTGTCAGCGTAGTGTCCAGAGCATGGAGGCGCTACCAGGAGACAGGCCAATACATCAGGAGATGTGGAGGAGGCCGTAGGAGGGCAACAAAACAGCAGCAGGACCGTTACCTCCGCCTTTGTGCAAGGAGGAGTAGGAGGAGCACTGCCAGAGCCCTGCAAAATGACCTCCAGGCCACAAATGTGCATGTGTTTGCTCAAACGGTCAGAAACAGACTCCATGAGGGTGGTATGAGTGCCCAACGTCCACAGGTGGGGGTTGTGCTTACAGCCCAACACCGTGCAGGACATTTTGCATTTGCCAGAGAACACCAAGATTGGCAAATTCGCCACTGGCACACTGTGCTCTTCACAGATGAAAGCAGGTTCACACTGAGCACATGTGACAGACCTGACAGAGTCTGGAGACGCAGTTAGATTATGTTCTGCTGCCTGCAACATCCTCCAGCATGACCGGTTTGGCGGTGGGTCAGTCATGGTGTGGGGTGGCATTTCTTTGGGGGGACGCACAGCCCTCCATGTGCTCGCCAGAGGTAGCCTGACTGCCATTAGGTACCGAGATGAGATCCTCAGACCCCTTGTGAGACCATATGCTGGTGCGGTTGGCCCTGGGTTCCTCCTAATGCAAGACAATGCTAGACCTCATGTGGCTGGAGTGTGTCAGCAGTTCCTGCAAGAGGAAGGCATTGTTGCTATGGACTGGCCCGCCATTCCCCAGACCTGAATCCAATTGAGCACATCTGGGACATCATGTCTCGCTCCATTCACCAACACCACGTTGCACCACAGACTGTCCAGGAGTTGGCGGATGCTTTAGTCCAGGTCTGGGAGGAGATCCCTCAGGAGACCATCCGCCACCTCATCAGGAGCATGCCCAGGCGTTGTAGGGAGGTCATACAGGCACGTGGAGGCCACACACACTACTGAGCCTCATTTTGACTTGTTTTAAGGACATTACATCAAAGTTGGATCAGCCTGTAGTTTGGTTTTCCACTTTAATTTTGAGGTCCAAATCCAGACCTCCGTTCATTCAGATCTAGGATGTGTTATTTTAGTGTTCCCTTTATTTTTTTGAGCAGTGTATAATAGAACCGGGTTATGTTAAGTTATTTTTAGTATGCAGTTTAGACTGCAGCTCTGCAGCAGCATACAGCTCTGCTTTTTCCTTCTCATTCTTTTCTTTCACTCTGTCTGTTGCTAACCTCTCTCTCTCTCTTTCTGTCACTATCCTCTCTCTCGCACACTGTATGTCGCTATCCTCTCTCTCTCTGTCTGGCCTTATCCTTTCTCTCAAACACAAACACTCTGCTTCCTCTCCTTCTCTCTCCTCTCCCTCCTGATGTCTTTCAGGAATATTACCGCAGCTGTACTGTACTCGTGAAGCAAAGTAGCTCGGTTGTAGTTAATTTCCCTCTTCTGTAGAACTAAATCATTGTGAGAGGAAGGAGAGGATGAAAGGAGGTCAAAGTACTAAAGGAAAGATTTAGGGAAAGGGAGGAGATGAGAGCATGAGAGTCCAAATTCACATACACATCCTCATTTACACTGTATCATGAAGACAACACACCCACACACACCCACACACCCAGCCAGACACACACACACAAACACCCATATACAGACACAAACACACACACAAACAGTGTCAAGGGATGTGAGGGAAGTTGTGGGGGTGAGGAAGTGGAGGAACATGTTGTATTATTAATGTTGAAATGCATTCTGGGTAACTGTGCAGTCAGCTCCTTTTCTACCTTCTTCTACTGCCACAGCATCAACTCAAAGACACACACTCTAACGCCTGCACACACACACACACTCTCACGCACACACTCTCACGCACACATGCATGCACACACACACTCTCAAGCACACGCACACACACATACATACACCTCATCCAAGTTGAAGATCAGTGAGATTCTTCCACTTGGGCGAAAACCAAACCGCAATCAAGCCGTAGCTGCTTAATATTGAAGATGGAGAGGCGAAGGGGTGAAAGTCAAATTCAAAGCAGCACATTTGTGCATGGTCTGCGTGTCTCTTCAGTGTGTGTGTGTGTGTACACTATGCATGGAGTTTATGAATATGCCATGTAGCAGAACAAGACTAACTAACAGGCTAGCTCAGCCCGGACTGTCAGTTCACTGACCATCACACATATAGAAGACGGCAGGGAAAGACTTAGAGGAATGATTTCATACCATCAACCTCCTGTTACTCTTAGCTTCTGGCAAAACGTTTCAGCCTTGTTGCTGTTGTGCAACTGACTAGGTACCCACTTTCCCCCTGCGAGCTTACAGATATAAACTCTTGTGGTTCCCAGGAGAGCAGAGGTCTGGGATCGATAGATGAATGCATTAATAGCAAACAGGGTGATGATAGAAGGGCAAAGACTTAATAAAGCACTGGAAATAATATTTGTTTTTTCTCTATCATTCTCTCTCTCTCCTAACCCTCCTTATCCCACTACTTTCCTTCACTATACCCCTACTCTTCATTTTTCTCTTCCTCTCCTCCCACCTCTCATCCCCTCCTACTCCTCTCCTCCGTTCACCCCTTCTCCCCCCTCCTCCTCTCCTCCCCCCCTCCAGGTGTGTGTCTGGTGATGGGCTGTATAATCTACCCTGATGGCTGGGACAGTGATGAGGTGCGGAGGATGTGCGGTGAGCAGACAGACAAGTACTCCCTGGGAGCGTGCTCCATGCGTTGGGCTTACATCCTGGCTATCATGGGGGTCCTGAATGCCCTCATGCTCTCCTTCCTGGCCTTCGTACTGGGCAACAGGCAGGACGGACTCATGACCGAGGAACTGCTGGCCGAGAGCAAGGGTAATACTGGAGAATAGTCGATGCAGTCCATGAGGACCCGTACACACTATTGCTCCACCATACCTTTACTTGACTAGTTACTTGACAATGTCTTGATCAAAAGTGGTAGGGAACTAACCAAATAAAAGGTATGGTGGAGTAATATGAGCATTTTGGAGCAAATCATGTGCTGTGCGGTTCCTATAAGGAGTGTAGAAGACACTATGAATACACTGCAAGCAAGCAGCACACAAACAGGACACAGAGACACACACACACACACACACACACACACACACACACACACACACACACACACACACACACACACACACACACACACACACACACACACACACACACTGTCGTGACTTTCATTAATCTGACGACTGTTATTTCATCAACTAACTATGTTTAATTGATACTAAATTAAATGAATCATGTAACAATTAACTCATTAGGAATTTGGGGCACCAAAGGAAAAGTTGTTTAATGAGTTACCGTTTCCCGAATTAACAAAAAAATATATGGATATCATTAGTCACTAAATAATCATTTCCTCACATTCTCGTTCTGAACGTCGTGGATCTGCACAAACCCGGGTCTCACTGATCATTCCATACCACACATTGATTTGATAATTTATTTACTAACACTAAATGATAACATAGGATACACACACACACGGTATAGGTTATTGATTGTAAACTTAATACGACGACAACAAGTCCCTGGTGGTCTAACGCAATATGACACTTGTTACACAAGATGGAGAGTTAAAAAGAGAGAGAAAGAGAGGGAGAGAAAGAGAAGCAATTACTTTGATACATTTGGGAACTATGCTCACAGAAGTAATGCATGTATTTACGTGTTGAAGATCTTCATTGGGTATCTCTGCCAGGCCCAGGCCTTCGTGGGCAGGGTTTCACTTGGTGAGGAGGGTTCAATTGGGCCTTCTTATTTCGGATGGCCTTCTCCTTTTGTTCTCTGGTGTAAGTCTCTGATTGTCCACAAGAGGTCACGATGTCCGTCGTGCCTGTTTACTTGCACTCGTTCTGGAAGAGTGGTCTCCTGAGGACGGCTAATCAGCCGTGTTCATGATCCCAGATTGGTGAAAGCAGCGTAGGAAACAATGATTTGAAGAGAAGAACCGGATGGTCCTACTTAAAATCACCTTCTTAGATACAGTTCAGTTACTCGACCATAGCATTGATTGTTAAGGGGTTATTTTGTCTTCTTCAACCTCATGTTGCATTCCGGGTTCGTGACTATGGTAGACCTCGCTGCAGCTGTGGTCTGTTTTAGTTTGTTCATTCTTAACTCAATCTTGTTATACCCCGGGGAAAACGGGGGGGTTCGTCATTCACACATGCTCTCTGGGCTACTTGGGGGGGCTAGTTATGAGGCAAGGTATCAGAATTACTATGACCTCGTTACAAAACTAAAATCACAAAAATATTATTTTTATCCTTGATATTTTCTACACAATGTAAAGGATGTAAACCTAATAAACACAGTGTAAAGGCTCTTGAAGTTAAAATGTATTCGTTATAACATGTTTATAATCATTTTAATGACATCACAAAATAGACCTACATTTTCAATATTCCATTCGAATGTTGAAATATAATGTCCCAATGTCCATTGTTTGATGTTGAAGTTTAGGCGGCAAACTCTTCTGTAACACAAAGAGACATTCCATTCGCCCACATTAGACCCCAAAAGGAATCATCGGCTGCCTAAAGTTTGCGATCGACGTGAGGTGTCATAAAACCCCCTCATATTGACGCTAATCCACCGTAACCTGATCCTTGGATCCTCACAGGAGAGTCATGACAACACACACACACAAGTATTCACACCCCTTTACTTTTTCCACATTTTGTTGAGAATTTAAAAGTGGATTACATTGAGATTTTGTGTCACTTATCTACCTACATACAATACACCATAAAGTCAAAGTACACATTTCTTTGTAGAACATTTTTAGAAATGAATTAAAATGAAAAGCTGAAATGGGCAATAAGTATCCAACCCCTTTGTTATGGCAAGCCTAAATAAGTTCAGGAGTGAGTCCATGCATAATAAGTTGCATGAACTTATTCCGTGTTCTATAATAGTGGTTCATGTGATTGTTGAATGACTTCACCATCTCTAGAACCCCACACATACCTGTAAGGTCCCTCAATCGAGTAGTGCATTTCAAGCATAGATTCAACCACAAAGACTAGGGAGGATTTTTTTATGTTTCGCAAAGAAGGATACCGATTGGTAGATTTGTAATATCAAGAAAAGCAGATGCTGCGTATCCCTTTGAGCATGGTGAAGTTATTCATTAGGCTTTGGATGGTGTGTCAATACACCCAGTCACTACAAAGATACAGGCTTCCTTCCTAACGCAATACTAACCCTAAATGACATAGTGAAAAGAAAGAAGCTTGTACAGAATACAATTATTCCAAAACATGTATCCTGTTTGCAACAAAGCAATTAAACATAATATATAATATAATAATATAATAAATACTAATATAATAATAATAATATAATAATATATGCCATTTAGCTGACGCTTTTATCCAAAGCTTTTATCCAAAACATGAACTGCGTAACTATATGTGTATAGGTGTTTTTGAAGAACCCTCTGGCAAGAATGCAATATTTGTTGTTGTTGATTTGAACATGATATCCATGAAACCCCAGCTCTCATTGTTATTCGCAGCTGCGATGAAGTAGCATCAACATCCTCTCTGAGACTTTGTGGCTGTGTTATCTAGTGACAACCCAAAAGTGTCGGGAAATTTGAGACTGTGCGATAACAGTTACGGACAAGATTGAAGATAATTCCATTTGAGCAACAATGTCTTCAGAAAAGGTACACATTTTTTATACATGTTATAATATTTACGTTATCAGCCAGAAAGGTAGATAATGTGAGACAAAGGAGAGAGACACAGCTGCGGGTGAGCACTGAACTTTTTTCAGCATGTTGTTTTACCAAAAAATTATTTGAAGTTAGATAAACTTGGATTTTACGACAGGGACTTGATATACCACCCTTCACAGCATAACCTTCACTCCAGATTCAAAACTCCAAACCTACAACCTAATTTTGGACAAAATTACCTGGAAGGATTACAACTACCAAGGATTCCTTTTCCCTGGCAAAAAAAGAGGGCGCTTTGGCAAACAAACAGCACCTGAGCACACCTTCCAACCTGGAACTGAGACAGACCAGATACAACTTCAGTTATCACTGAGGTGTGAAGTGAGAGGTGTTGATGCCTTTGAGCCCAACAAATGTCAGAAGTCTCACAGGTTACCCCACCCAAATCCAGAGGCCTTTGCAGCTCTCTCCCACTGTTCAGAGACCATCCACTGACATTTTATACAAGAAATCTGCCTCCAGAAATAAAAGCTTCTCCGAAGTGGGTGTGACACCTACTCCCGTTGCCTGCTGCACTGCTGCTTGGATTCCACCTGGCGATCTGTTCACCATCTGCCCTGGCCTGTCTCCCCCTGTCCTGGTACAGGTACCCCCACCACACTCCCCCCTCTCTACCGAGCTTTCGCTCACCTCCAGGACACAGGCACTGTTGGGGCGAGTGACTCTGAACTTACAATGGCTAGCCCCATGTCGTTATATATTTTTCCTTGTGCATTTAGCTATTTTCCTAATGACTCCTGCATGCATTGCTGACAATTAACTTTTTTATTTACCCAACCTGTGGGACAGAGTATGTTTGGTCCCACACTCAGGACTCTGACTCTCTATTGGCTACTCAGACTTTTGGCCTCCCATCCTATTCTAACCACCTCTCGCCGGCTTTGTATTCAGGTTACCTGATGAAATTGCTGTACAGTAGCATCATGTTGCCATCTAATGAACATTCAAATGTCATAAATCAACACTGCAGAGCTCTCCCTGTCCTCTGCAGTGCCTTGATTGTATTACTGTTGATATCTGCAAATGTGCATGTACACCCTGTCCTATCTACTGTTGCTAGCCCAAATTCTGATATCTGCTTCATTGATTTCTGCTCTCGTAAAAGCCTGGGTTTTCTGCACATTAACACTAGAAGCTTATTACCTAAAATGGATCAATTGAAAGTGTGGGTTCACAGCTCCAATATGTTGGAGAAATGGTTAAGGAAGATTGTTTTGGATACTGATGCTAAACTTTCTGGTTATAACCTTTTTTTGGCAAGACAGATCTTCCAAAGGTCGGAGAGTGGCAATCTTTACCAAGGATCACCTTCAGTGCTTGGTTGTCTCCACCAAGTCTGTCCTCAAACAATTTGATTTACTGGTTTTAAGCAATACACTTTAAAATAGCTCTACTTTGACTGCTGCTGGGTGTTATCATCCTCCATCAGCACCGGCCTATTCCCTACCTGCCCTAAGCTCTCTCCTGACCTCTTGCACTAAGTCTGAATTTGTCCCCCCGGAAAATCTGGGTCAGATGGTTTAGACCCTTTCTTCTTTAAGGTTGCTGCCCCTATCATCACCAAGCCTATCTCTCCTCTCTGGGTAGGTCCCCATTGCTTGGAAGGCAGCCACGGTGCATCCTTTATTTAAAGGGGGAGATCAAGCTGATCTTATGTTATAGGCCTATTTCTATTTTGCCCTGTATATCAAACATGTTGGAAAAACTGACTGTCATTCTTGATTGCATTCTCTCTGGTAGGCAATCTGGTTTCCGCTCAGGTTGTTTGTGTCACTGCAAATTTAAGGGTCCTCAATGTCGTCACCATTGCCCTTGATTCTAAGCAATATTGTGCTGCTATTTTTATTGACTTGGCCAAATCTTTTGATATGGTAGACCACTCCATTATTTGGGCCGGCTAAGGAGTATTGCTGTCTCTGAGGGGTCTTTGGCCTGGTTTGCTATCTACCTCTCTCAAAGAGTTTAGTGTATAAAGTCAGAAAATCTGCCGTTTCAGACACTGCCTGTCACCAAGGGAGTACCCCAAGGCTCGATCCTAGGCCCCACGGTCTTCTCAATTTACATCAAAAACATAGCTCAGGCATTAGGAAGCTCTCTCATCCATTTATATGCAGATGATACAGTCTTATACTCAGCTGGCCCCTCCCCGGATTATGTGTTAAATGCTCTACACCAAAGCTTTCTTAGTGTCCAACAAGCTTTCTCTGCCCTTAACCTTGTTCTGAACACCTCCAAAACAAAAGGTCATGTGGTTTGGCAAGAAGAATGCCCCTCACCCCACAGGTGTGATAACTACCTCTGAGGCTTTAGAGCTTGAGGTAGTCACAACATACAAGTACTTGGGAGTATCGCTAGACTGTACACTGTCCTTCTCTCAGCACAAATCAAAGCTGCAGGCTAAAGTTAAATCTAGACTTGGTTTCCCCTATCGTATTTACTCCTCTTTCACTCCAGCTGCCAAACTAACCCTGATTCAGATGACCATCAGTACCCATCGCTCATCTTTTCAATTCACTGCAGATAGCGACTGGAACGAGCTGCAACAAACACTCAACCTGGACAGTTTTATCTCTTCATTCAAAGCCTCAATCATGGAGACTCTTACTGACTGTTGTAGCCGCTTTGTGATGTATTGTTGTCTCTACCTTCTTGCCCTTTGTGCTGTTGTCTGTGCCTAATAATGTTGTATCCTGCTACCATGTTGCTATGTTGTGTTGCTACCATGTTGTTGCCATGTTGTGTTGCTACCATGCTGTGTTGTCGTGTGTTGCTGACAGGCTGTTGTTGTCTGAGGTCTCTATTTATGTAGTGTTGTGTTGTCTCTCTTGTCGTGGTGTGTGTTTTGTCCTATATTTTTATTTATTTATTAGTATTTTTAATCCCAGCCCCCATCCTCACAGAAGGCCTTTTATTTTGCCTTTTGGTAGGCTATCCTTGTAAATAAGAATTTAGAAGGACAGCCTTAACCTTTATTTCCTAGTTAAATAAAGGTTCAATTAAAAAAATAGAAATTTCAAGGTAGCTAGCTAACTTGGTTATTTGTAGCTAGCTACATGGTTGATAATCGCTACCATGAGCTTCCCTGCCTGGTGAAAGTTAACAATATGACCAGTGCCGACCTGTCATTCAGGGCTATGCCCCAGATATATATATATATTGGCCTGTTTTGCATGTTATTTTCGGAATAATATGTGTCACAAAACAGTTTGCAAACAATGTAAAAAATAAATAAATAGAGATATCATACAAACATTGTCTCTTTTTTTGCCCTCTTGACTAAGGCAGCTCCAAAAGGGAGGTGAGTGCTTTTTGTGGTGGTGGGGGAGCCAGCGGAATATACGGAGCATATGGCTTGGTAATGTTCTATAGTTGCGCCGTGATTGGCTCAGTGTTCTGTCACTCATGAGGACACTACATCACCTCAGAATTTACGGGGAGAGCTCTACAATTCTAGCCTCTTTGGTGCTGCCATAGAGTTACATTAGAAGTGCCCATCCAAGAGGCTCAAGGTCATTGGGCACAGATAAAATGATGTCAAATCACGTTATATCTAGAGAAGCTTTGATTGTACTGATCAACATCATTCTTTCAAAATCTTAGCTAGCAAGCTAGCAGTCATCATCATGAATCAAGTTGACAATCTACTGGCAAATCCTTTTCAATCCTTGTCATATGAAGAGAAATAATGAGAAATGCCCATGTTCTGAATTCTGTCGCTGTACATTTCAAAAGTGCCCATTCATGTCTTAATCGAAATGATGGATTGCCTCTAATCTACTCGTCGTCCCCTTATGTCATAGTTTGTTAATCTCAATTGTCTGTAGAAACCATATTTGTTTAAACAAGTCAGCCATATCAGCTATGTTTTTTTTTAAAGGCGGTAAATGAGGCTGAATGAACTGTTTCACTGCTAGACAAGTCTCCGCTGATAGCCAGGTGTAGCAGTGGTAAGGTGTGGTCAGCTTTATGTAGGCCCTAACAGTTTATGGGCACCGTTTGTTACCATTATACTGCAATGAATGTATTGTTTTAGTGATGCGTTGTGTGGTGGCTTTGATTTCCAAGATTTACATGCTTTAAATCACCACTGAAAATGATGATAGCTTTAGTACATTAGTTATCACACTTGCATAAAAAAAGCTGTGTAAAAGGCAGAATTTTGACTGTCATAGCTCTTTATGGAAAATAACCTTGGATTTGGCAAGTCCTTTGCCTTTCTCAGACTCCTATACCAGCTAGCTAGCTAATAATATTATGGGCATGGCTCCTTGTCTTGATTCTTGAGAGCTATGGCTATGAAGGTGTGTATTGATTGTAAAAGTGTAATTTTGACTATCATAGCTCTCCATTCATAGAAAATAACATTGGCTTTGGCATGCATTCAATCCTTTGTCCTTTTGACTCCTAGCTATAATAGTTAGCTAATAACATCACTGAGAAAATCCGTCACTCATTGTGCACACCACAAAATGTAGTGGGAAAATCTGACCCTACTGGGAAAATGAATATCAGTGAATACAGCAGTTCTCACGCAAGCTAGGGGCGCACTATTGTCACTGTTGCATCACTTTGGATGACCACTAGCGACTTACACGGAACCAAAACCAGCTGCGTGCGTGCGCCATAGTGCATACATTTATTTTGTCCCCCGAAACGAGAAAACAACACACAAGTTAAATATATCAAAGCATTAAACATGTATGGCAATTTAGCTAGTTAGCTTGCACTTGCTAGCTAATTTGTCCTGGGATATAAACATTAGGTTGTTATTTAACCTGAAATGCACAAGGTCCTCTACGCCGACAATTAATCCACACATAAAACGGTCAACCGAATCATTTCTAGTCATCTCTCCTCCTTCCATGCTTTTTCATCTTTTAACTTATATGGTGATTGGCATCTAAACTTTCATAGTATTACCACGACGAACGGAAAAACAGTTAGTCTTTCAATCACTCACGCGGGTATAACCAATGAGGAGATGACACGTGGGTACCTGCTTCTATAAACCAATGAGGAGATGGGAGAGGCAGGACTTGAAGTGCGATCTGCATCAGAAATAGGAATGACTTCTATTTTAGCCCTTGGCAACGCAGACGCTCGTTGACGTGCGTGAGCAGTGTGGTTGCAATTTTGCAACGCGAGCGGTGTAGTCAGGGTATTAGTGGAGCTTTTGAACATTAAAAAAATACAAAAAGTTACATATTGCAGCTTTAAGTACTACTGCAAAACATGTGGCAACTAAACTTACTTTTTGTCTTGAATACAAAGCATTATGTTGTGGCCAAATCCAACTGATTACTACTGTTCATATTTTCCAGCATCATGTTATGGGTATGTTTGTCATCGACAAGGACTAGGGAGGTATTTTTAGGATAAAAATACAAATAATGCAGCCATAAACATAAACAAATCCTAGAGGAAAACCTGATTCAGTCTGCTTTCCAACAGCTGGGAGACAAATTCACCTTTCAGCAGGGCAATAACCGAAACACAAGGTCAAATCTACACTGGAGTTTCTCACCAAGACGACTTTGAATGTTCCCGAGTGGCCTACTTACAGTTTTGACTTAAATTGGCCTGAAAATCAAATGGCTGTCTAGCAATGTTCCACAATCAAGTTGACAGAGAAGAAGAAGAAAAAAAGTGTAGTATGTGTTTCAATGAGACTTCTACAATTTCTCTTTCTCTCACACACACACACACACACACACACACACACACACACACACACACACACACACACACACACACACACACACACACACACACACACACAAATCAGGCCTTTATGGTAAAGTGGCCAGACTGAAGCCACTCCTCAGTAAAATAAACATGACAGCCCGTTTGGAGGTTTTCAACAGGCACCTAAAGGATTCTCAGACCATGAGAAACAAGATTATCTGGTACAATTTTTTATATTGATCTCTTTGCCCTGAATGCCAAGCGTCATGTCTGAAGGAAACCTGACACCATCCCTACGATGAAGCATGGTGATGGCAGCATCATGCTTGTGGAGATGTTTTTCAGCGGCAGGGAATGGGAGACTGGTTCAGAGTGCTCAGGACCTCAGACTGGGGCTTAGGTTCACCTTCCAACAGGACAATGACCCTAAGCACACACCCAAGACAATGCAGGAGCGGCTTTGGGAAAAGTCTCTGAATGTCCTTGAGTGGTCCAGCCAGAGCCTGGACTTTAACCCGATCGAACTTGAACCCGATCTGGAGAGACCTGAAAATAGCTGTGCAGCAATGCTACCCATCCAAACTGATAGAGCTTGAAAGGGATCTGGAGAGAAGATTGGGAGAAACTACCCAAATCAGGAGTGCCAAGCTGCCGAAGGTGCTTCAACAAAGTACTGGGTAAAGGGTCTGAATAGTTATGTAAATGTAATATTATATACATTTACATTTAAGTCATTTAGCAGACGCTCTTATCCAGAGCGACTTACAAATTGGTGCATTCACCTTATGACATCCAGTGGAACAGCCACTTTACAATAGTGCATCTAAATCTTTTAAGGGGGGGGGGGGAGAGAAGGATTACTTTATCCTATCCTAGGTATTCCTTAAAGAGGTGGGGTTTCAGGTGTCTCCGGAAGGTGGTGATTGACTCCGCTGTCCTGGCGTCATGAGGGAGTGTGTTCCACCATTGGGGAGCCAGAGCAGCGAACAGTTTTGACTGGGCTGAGCGGGAACTGTACTTCCTCAGTGGTAGGGAGGCGAGCAGGCCAGAGGTGGATGAACGCAGTGCCCTTGTTTGGGTGTAGGGCCTGATCAGAGCCTGGAGGTACTGAGGTGCCGTTCCCTCACAGCTCCGTAGGCAAGCACCATGGTCTTGTAGCGGATGCGAGCTTCAACTGGAAGCCAGTGGAGAGAGCGGAGGAGCGGGGTGACGTGAGAGAACTTGGGAAGGTTGAACACCAGACGGGCTGCGGCATTCTGGATGAGTTGTAGGGGTTTAATGGCACAGGCAGGGAGCCCAGCCAACAGCGAGTTGCAGTAATCCAGACGGGAGATGACAAGTGCCTGGATTAGGACCTGCGCCGCTTCCTGTGTGAGGCAGGGTCGTACTCTGCGGATGTTGTAGAGCATGAACCTACAGGAACGGGACACCGCCTTGATGTTAGTTGAGAACGACAGGGTGTTGTCCAGGATCACACCAAGGTTCTTAGCGCTCTGGGAGGAGGACACAATGGAGTTGTCAACCGTGATGGCGAGATCATGGAACGGGCAGTCCTTCCCCGGGAGGAAGAGCAGCTCCGTCTTGCCGAGGTTCAACTTGAGGTGGTGATCCGTCATCCACACTGATATGTCTGCCAGACATGCAGAGATGCGATTCGCCACCTGGTCATCAGAAGGGGGAAAGGAGAAGATTAATTGTGTGTCGTCTGCATAGCAATGATAGGAGAGACCATGTGAGGTTATGACAGAGCCAAGTGACTTGGTGTATAGCGAGAATAGGAGAGGGCCTAGAACAGAGCCCTGGGGGACACCAGTGGTGAGAGCGCGTGGTGAGGAGACAGATTCTCGCCACGCCACCTGGTAGGAGCGACCTGTCAGGTAGGACGCAATCCAAGCGTGGGCCGCGCCGGAGATGCCCAACTGGGAGAGGGTGGAGAGGAGGATCTGATGGTTCACAGTATCGAAGGCAGCCGATAGGTCTAGAAGGATGAGAGCAGAGGAGAGAGAGTTAGCTTTAGCAGTACGGAGCGCCTCCGTGATACAGAGAAGAGCAGTCTCAGTTATATAGTATATATAATATATAATATATAATATAGAAAGTAGTTTTTTTTAAGTATACATTTGATGAGGCAAAAAATTGATGGGATTGATGAGGCAAAACAAATATTTCATTGATTTTAGAATAAGGCTGTAACGTAACAAAATGTGGAAAAAGTCAAGGGGTCTGAATACTTCCCAAATGCATTGGGGCGGCAGGGTAGCCAGGTGGTTAGAGCGTTGGAATAGTAACCGAAAGGTTGCAAGTTCAAATCCCTGAGCTGACAAGGTACAAATGTGTCATTCTGCCCCTGAACAGGCAGTTAACCCACTGTTCCTAGGCTGTCATTGAAAATAAGAATTTGTTCTTAACTGACCTAGTAAAATAAAGGTTTAAAAAAAGTACTGTATATGTACAATTATTCATGTAATACCAGATACATGCACAAATATTCCCTTATAGGTACAGTTTTAAACATTCTCACATCTTCCTACCGTTTTACATTTATCAGATTACCCACTCCTAATGTTGAAGTTTAAACACTGAGGTAACCACTAATGCTCAGGCACTATTTAACAGAAAAACATTTACTATAAAAAGCTTATTCTGAACGGTTCTATGTAGAACTGTTCTTTCTTCCCAAATAATCGCCAAACAATGCTTTCTTCCAAAAGGGGTTCTTCAGATGAAAATGGTTCTTGATAGAACTCTATCCTTACGCAAACGACCCCGTTGGGGAATGGGATCCCTGTGTAGGTTTTAATGGAACCAGACAAGTGAGTGAGTGAGTGAGTGAGTGAGTGAGTGAGTGAGTGAGTGAGTGAGTGAGTGAGTGAGAGAGAGAGGTTAATTGCAGAAGTATCATTGGCATACTATACTCATGTGACACACAATGCTGTTTGTTATAGATACTACACACACCACTTATCAGTGTATTTTTGCTAAAACAATCTATTTTTCTCTCTCCCCCACTGGCTCTATACCTCTCCCCTTCTCTTCTCGCACAGAAGCTGGGAATGCCTAAAACATCCATAGGTAAGTGATCCAAAATACAGTGAAACTGCCCTCACTGACAAACTACATTTTGGCTCCCAAAAACGTATCTATGATTTCAATTAGCAGTGGCGGCCACTTCGCATAAAACTATCATGACCTATTTAATTGAATATGATTCCAACAGGCTTGATTGGCATGGAAATGTAATATATGTCCTCACTGTGCTATTGTGGGACTACAGAGGAAATGGGTCCTAAATTGAAATGTCTGTGCATAAACAATTTGATTTGTCCCACCCTAACCATGTCCCCTTTTTTTTCTCCCCCCCAGGTGTGTTTCACCGCTCATCACTCTCCAGCTTTTTACCCATCATCCCCAGAAGAGGACAGCACACAATGGCTGTGGGAGAGAGAAGAAAGAGAGAGAGGGGGGAAGGAGGGAAGAGGAGGAGAAATGGATAGCTATGGAACTAGACGCCTCCACTCCATTCACACGTTGACACTGTAATATTCCACCCCTCACCCTCTAGTTTCTAATATATACTGTATCTGCCAATGATATGTACATACGTGTGTCTTTGTTGTCCGTCCTGCTCATAGTCCTAGCCCTATCGAGAGTCTCTACCCCACACTACTCCCTTATCACTGAGCCTGTAAAACCCCAGCAGAGACTGACAACCCTTACACGACCGATAATCAACCAAGACAGGGACAGAGACTTTGACTGACCAACTGAAGACGTATGGATTATCTGCAAGAATGTGGATGGGTTGTACTATGTTGAAGTATTATACTGATACAAATACACAAACACGGTAGTACAGTTCACTCATACATAAATGCACGTGGTTGAGCAAATACACACACACACACACTCATCTAAAGTCACACGTGAATACATATCCTTAGACTTTAACCTTGTAATAAATCCATACGCTAACACGTTGAGCAACAGTAGATATTGTATATTAGTGTACCATGCCATCTCCTGAGTATGTGTTTATGTTTTAGTTGTGAAAAGAAGGAAATTACCTATTGTCATCTAATATTGGGTGTACATTTACGATATCTCAAAATAATGTGTGAACTCTTACAAACAAAACCTATCCCTCCTCCTCATTCTCCCCCTCTTCCTCAAAAGCCGTCTTTACTAGAGCACTGTTGTCTAACGTGAGTGGCTACAGTTACTGTATATAGATCATTAATTCTAGTTTTACAAAGTTGGGTCTGAAATACTAAAATATAAAAGAAGCACTGTTGTTGGAATTCAGTTTGTTACTCCATTTCAAGCGTACGTCGTCGATGCCCAGCTCAGTTCGTTTTGCACACTACTTGCATTTGAGGAGAATCTCAAAGTTTTGTAGTTTGTGGTATGGTATATTCTTATTCACTGTGATGGGGGAGGTATTTGACTGTATGTCTGCTCCATATCTTGTAGCTGTTGGGTGAATGCGTGTTTGTATGAGTGTGAATGTAGGGGGGTGGGGGTGGGTTGGTTCTTCTATCCTTGGGCTCTAAAATCCCCAAAAGTCTCCATGACAGTAAAATAAGGAAAATTGTCCACAGGGGGGACACTTCCCATGTCCCCATGAGAACAAAGGCTATGTTGGGTTTAAGGTTAGGGTTATATTTAGTGTTAGTGGTTAGGAGTTAGGTTTTGGGTTAAGGAAAATATGATTAATGGAAATCAATTTTAGGTCCCCACGAGGATAGAAGAACAAAACCTGTGTGTGTTTTTTAAATGCACCTTTTTTTAATGTACCAACACACCAGCCTCGTCTCATAACGACTCTTATACTATATAGTCCTGAACATACAAATGTATTTATTTCCCTCTCTCTTGATCTCTCGCTCTTTCTCCATCTCATTCTCTCTCTATTTCACACTCCCTCTCTCTCCCCCTTTCCAGCTGTCTCTCTCTGTTTCTCATGTTTTTTGAATTAGTGTGTTTGTCAAATTAACCTTTTTAATGTACCAACACATCAACTCTCTCTCTCTCTCTCTCATATTTTTTCAGTATGAGTATGTTTGTTAAATGCACCTTTTTAATGTACCAACACACCAGCCTCATCTCATAACGAGTCTTATACCATGTAGTCATGTACATATTTATTCATTTCCCTCTCTTGATCTCTCACTTTCTTTCTCTCTCATGTCTCTTTTTCAGTATGTATTCATAATTCATTATGGGGACGTGCAGGTAATATTAATTGTGGAGAGGGTCATATGTAATAATTGATTGATTGATTAATCTAGAAGGCCTGGTGAGGTTATTTAAGTCCTATACCTCCATCGTGAGCTGAGGGGAGGAAGAGCAAAAAGAGGGGGAGGAGAAAGGGGATGAATATGAGAAGGAGCTAATAGTGTTAATACTGTAGGAACGAAAGGCCTGTCCCAGCCTCTTCTGTATGTATTTATGTACCACCAATGTAAATATAAATATATTACAAATACCAAACATTAAGCAAATACATGGACGAGAAGGGTAACAGCAATGGAATAAACAAAGTTATTATAAAGAATATATGAATATGATTAATAAAGGTTTTCACTGTAGAACAATGGTGTGTTTGCCCAGTGTTTTTTCATGGATTTGCATAGATTGTGGTGATTGTGTACTGATCACTGGGGGCTCCCGAGTTGGCGCAGCGGTCTCAGTGCTAGAGGTGTCACTACAGACTCTGGTTCGATTCCAGTCTGTATCACATCTGGTCCCAAAGTGCGGTGCACAATTGGCGCAGCGTCGTCGGGTTTGGCCGAGGTAGCCCGTCATTGTAACTAAGAATTTGTTCTTAACTGACTTGCCTAGTTAAATAAAATCATGTTATGGGACCTTTGGCAACCTATGCTGTCTAGTTATAGAAACTAGCACAGCTTATCATGAAGTATTCTAACTCAGGCCAGCAGAACCTTGAGACTTCCTTAATATTAGAGATCGGGCCAATATGGCCTCCCATGGCATCAGCAATCCAGGGATTATATACATAATTGATGTAAACAGGGTAAGAAAACTGTACACTTGCGTGTCTGTTCGACATAAATCAAACACAGTGCATATACAGCTTATCACGCAAGTGTACAATTATGTATATAATCCCTGGATTGCTGAGGCTATGGGAGGCCATATTGGCACGATCTCTAATATCAAGGTTCTGCTGACCTGAGTTAGAATACTTCATGATAAGCTGTAGACTATAGTATTTACCAAGAGAGTTTTCATCTATATTTTTCGTAGCTGTCTATTTACCATCACAAACCAATGCTGCATTGTTGGGAAGGGCCCGTAAATAAGCATTTCACTGTAATTCTACCCCGGTTGTTTACAAAGCATGTGACAATTAAAATGTAATTATAAAATATTTACCATGGTGGAGAAGTGCCAAGATAGAGGTGCAGTGGCTTCAAAACAGTGCCTCCTGTCAGTCATCTAGTGTATATGCACTTTGTGTACAAAACAAGAAAAACACTTTTCTAATGTTGAGTTGCACTCTCCAACCCCCTTTTGCCCACATACCAGCCTTAATTCGTTGGTCATGACCACATAGCAATACTGCAGGAACTCATGTAGGTTCCTCAATCTCAGAATCAATACAATTTAACAGTGGGACTAGGCAGGGGACCCCGAGGGGTGCACGTTTTGGTTTTTGCCCTAGCACTACACACACAGCCGATTCAAATAATCAAAGCTTGATAATGAGTTGATCATTTGAATCAGCTGTATAGTGATATAGCAAAAAAACGAAATATTCACCCCTTTGGGTCCCGAGGACCAAGTTAGGGAAACCCTGCTATAGCCATGTCTGTCGTGTCCGTTTATGACTGCATGTCTGAGCGGCAAAAGCCCAGACCACCTTAGAGAATGTAAACTATGAAGCAGAGCACATGCAATGGAATTGTTCAGTCAATCAGATTAAGAAATAGCTTCAACCGGAGATTAGCAGTGAGTCTGAGATCAACTTCACAACTTGTCACAAGGTATTCTGTTTCACAGAAAAGGTCTGTCATGTGAAGTCGATATGAATGGTTTGTTTGTTTATGTCTGAGAGAGAGAGAGAGAGATTATATCGAGCAGCTTTCAGCGCTTGTGGGGATACTATGCTTTATTTATTTATTTTAATTGTTACAGTAGGCTTACTTTTTATGTTCTCTGTAGGCCTGCCCTAACTACATGTACAGTGGTTGCCCCGCTAAACATTTTTCAATTATGCTGCGGGATTTAGAGGTAATTTGTGGTTTAGTACAGTGCTCTGCGTCACTACTTCATTCCTCCAGACCAGCGCAAGGGGGAGTTAGAGCACTGATTATGCTTTTGGGTCCCAAGGCAGCTGTCTACTGTTGTCTCTGATTGAGAACCATACTTAGGTAGCCTTTTCCCACCTGTGTCTTGTGGGTAGTTATTTTCTGTTGTGTGTCTGCACCAGACAGAACTGTTTAGTTTGTTCCGCTTTGTTATTTTTTGTTCTGGTGTTCAGTTTCATTAAAAATCATGAACATGTACCACGCTGCACCTTGGTCCTCTTCTTCTAACAGCCGTTACACACGACTCAGTATTTCTTACGAAAACTGTTGTTACTCTCAGGTTTTTCTTCTAAGAGAAACTTAGACAACAATTAGATGTGGAAATGTTAGGATTATTTTGCTCTTACTGTAGCACTGTAGCCTACTACCAACCAGTAACATTTGTATAGAGCCTGAGTGGCGCAGTGGTCTAAGACAATGTGTCTCAGTGCAAACTACATTGCTGTGACCGGGAGACCCATGAGGCGAAGGAAGGCTTTTGGTTCCCTCTAAAAACAGAAATATATCATTATAAATAACAAACTGACCTTATTTACCAATTAGTAACAATGTCTCACCCCTTGTTCAAGAATGGACTTTTTCTTGTTCATTTTACGTCCTTGTTTTTGTTTGAGAAACAGACACCTCACAAGTCCTCAACTGGCAGCTTCATTACATAGTACCCGCAAAACACCAGTCTCAACATCAACAGTGAAGAGGCGACTCAGAGTTCCTCTGTCCATTTTTATTGGCCAGTCTGAGATTGGGCTTTTTTTCTTTGCAACTCTGCCTAGAAGGCCAGCATCCCGGAGTTGCCTCCTCACTGTTGACGTTGAGACTGGTGTTTTGCAGGTACTATTAAAGGATTAGCCCCTTTTTTTTTAATTTTCACCTAAAATGACGTACCCAAATCTAACTGCCTGTAGCTCAGGCCCTGAAGCAAGGAGATGCATATTATTGGTACCATTTGAAATGTGAAAGGAATGTAGTAGAATAGATCTGGTAAAGGCTAATACAAAATCTTGCCTACCCTTTGGATTATAATACATTTCTGAGACTCAAACCATCTGCCTCCCGTGTCTGCATCTGGGTCTCGCCTTGTGCCCTGATATATTTGAAGATTTAATTTTCAAATAACCTAAAGTGAGGGAGGAAAAAGGCCATTCTTGAACATGGTGTGAGACATTCTTGCTAAATTGTGAATACAGCCAATATGTTATTTAGAATTATTTATTTCTGTTTTTAGAGGGAGAGAAACCAAAAGCCCACCGTCCCCTCATGGGTTTCCCAGTCACAGCTGGCAACGGGTATCGAACCAGCATCTGTAGCAACGCAGTTTGCACTGAGATGCAGTGTCTTAGACCGGGAGGCCCCACCCAAAGTTTTTAATGCTGATCAATTGCCTTGCACAAAGTATATATTGTCCTGCTAGTTGCCCATGATGGCTTTGTACAACGTGACCGGTCGATAGATGGCTACAGTATTACAGTAAAAGCTAAATAATCCTCAGCTTTCCACACCTTCATTGTATTCTAACCAATACCCAAACGGAGATTCAGTGAAAATAAAAATCTAATTGATTTCTCAAGACCAGCCCCCATGCTTGTCTCAGAGTAGTGTTGTCTTGACCTCTGAATGCAGTCTTCTCTCCTTTCGACTTGCCTCTTCCATTCATTTTGAAAGAGTATTTTCCGGTAAGCATAATCACTGCTCTAACTCCCCCTTGCGCTGGTCTGGAGCAGTGACGCAGGGTACCGTACTAAACCACAAATGACCTCTTAAGTCCCACAGCATTATCTCAAAACTTTTAGTTGAGCAACCACTGCATCTGATGTTAGAGAAGCTTCCTTTGAAGAAAACTCTGAGTTATATCGGATAGAAATCTCCAACCAGGTGATGTAAAGCCATAGCAAGCGAGTTTCAAAATTAACAATTTATGATCAATAATATCAAAGGCTGCACTGAAATCAAACACAGCTCCAACTACCATTTTTATTATCCACTTATTTTATCCAGTCATCTGTCATCGGAGTCAGTACAGTACAGTACAAGATGAGTGCCCATCTCTATATGCATGCTGAAAGTCAGTAGCTGACTTGTTCTCTGAAAAATATTGTTGTATTTCTTCAAACACCAGTTTACTAAGAAAAGGCAGCAAGCTGATTGGGCTGCTGTCAGAGCCAGCAAATGGTGTATTACCATTTTTAGGCAGGGGAATGACTAAGGATTCCTTCCACGCCTTTGGACACCCTTTGGTTATAGATGTACCAAATAGGGGTAGCAATACAGTCTACTACCATTCTCAATAGTTTCCCTTCAAGGTTGCCTATTCAAGGTAGCTTATGACTGATGGAGAGGTGAAAAAACGACTTATCTAACACAGACGTCATCAAATTCAAAACAGGCATTAGTCACAGATCCAACACAATTGTTGTCCACTATAGTTGGTTGAGTGATAACCTGGGTCATGTCATAGGCATTATTCACAGATTCAACACCATTGATCCAACACTTTCATTCCTCTCAAAATTTGTAGAAAAAGCTGTTGCGCAGCAACTCACTGCCTTCCTGGAGACAAGACAATGTATACGAAATGCTTCAGTCTAGTTTTAGACCCCAACACAGCACTGAGACTGCACTTGTGAAGGTGGTAAATGACCATTTAATGGCGTCAGACCGAGGCTCTGCATCTGTCCTCATGCTCCTAGACCTTAGTGCTGCTTTTGATACCGTCGATCACCACATTCTTTTGGAGAGATTGGAAACCCAAATTGGTCTACACGGACAAGTTCTGGCCTGGTTTAGATCTTATCTGTAGGAAAGATATGTTTGTCTCTGTGAATGGTTTGTCCTCTGACAAATTAACTGTACATTTCGGTGTTCCTCAAGGTTCCGTTTTAGGACCACTATTGTTTTCACTGTATATTTTACCTCTTGGGGATGTCATTCGAAAACATAATGTTAACTTTCACTGCTATGCGGATGACACACAGCTGTACATTTCAATGAAACATGGTGAAGCCCCAAAATTGCCCTCGCTAGAAGCCTGTGTTTCAGACATAAGGAAGTGGATGGCTGCAAACGTTTTACTTTTAAACTCGGACCAAACAGAGATGCTTGTTCAAAGTCCCAAGAAACAAAGAGATCTTCTGTTGAATCTGACAATTAATCTTGATTGTTGTGCAGTCGTCTCAAATAAAACTGTGAAGGACCTCGACGTTACTCTGGACCCTGATCTCTCTTTTGACGAACATATCAAGACATGGACAGCTTTTTTCCATCTAGGTAACATTGCAAAAATCATAAACTTTCTGTCCAAAAATGCAGAAAAATGTATTCATGCTTTTGTTACTTCTAGGTTAGACTACTGCAATGCTCTACTTTCCGGATACCCGGATAAAGCACTAAATAAACTTCAGTTAGTGCTAAATACAGCTGCTAGAATCCTGACCAGAACCAAATAATTTGATCATATTACTCCAGTGCTAGCCTCCCTACACTGGCTTCCTGTTAAGGCAAGGGCTGATTTCAAGGTTTAACCGCTAACCTACAAAGCATTACATGGGCTTGCTCCTACCTATCTTTCAGATTTGTTCCTGCCGTACATACCTACACGTACGCTACGGTCACAAGACGCAGGCCTCCTAACTGTCCCTAGAATTTCTAAGCAAACAGCTGGAGGCAGGGGTTTCTCCTATAGAGCTCTATTTTTATGGAATGGTCTGCCTACCCATGTGAGAGACGCAGACTCGGTCTCATCCTTTAAGTCTTTACTGAAGACTCATCTCTTCAGTGGATCATATGATTGAGTGTAGTCTGGCCCAGCAGTGTGAAGGTGAACGGAAAGGCTCTGGAGCAACAAACCACCCTTGCTGTCTCTGCCTGGCCGGTTCCCCTCTCTCCACTGGGATTCTCTGCCTCTAACCCTATTACAGGGGCTGAGTCACTGGCTTACTGATGCTCTTTCACGCTGTCCCCAGGAGGGGTGTCACTGACGTGATCTTCCTGTCTGGGTTGGCGCTCACCCCTTGGGTTGTGCTGTGGCGGAGATCTTTGTGGGCTATACTGGGCCTTGTCTCAGGATGGTAAGTTGGTGGTTGAAAATATCCCTCTAGTGGTGTGGGGGCTGTGCTCTGGCAAAGCGGGTGGGGTTATATCCTTCCTATTTGGCCCTGTCTGGGGGTATCATCGGATGGGGCCACAGTGTCTCCTGACCCTTCCTGTCTTAGCCTCCATTATTTATGCTGCAGTAGTTTGTGTCGGGGGGCTAGGGTCAGTTTGTTATGTCTGGAGTACTTCTCCTGTCTTATCCAGTGTCCTGTGTGAATGTAAGTATGCTCTCTCTAATTCTCTCTCTGTTTTTCTTTCTCTCTCTTGGAGGACCTGGGCCCTAGGACATGCCTCAGGACTACCTGGCATGATGACTCCTTGCTGTCCCCAGTCCACCTGGCCGTGCAACTGCTCCAGTTTCAACTGTTCTGCAGGCGGCTAAGGATCCCTGACCTGTTCACCGGACGTGCTACCTGTCCAAGACCTGCTGTTTTCAACTCTCTAGAGACAGCAGGAGCGGTAGAAACACTCCTAATGATTGGCTATGAAAAGCCAACTGACATTTACTCCTGAGATGCTGACTTGCTGCACCCTCGACAACTAATGTGATTATTATTTGACCATTATTATTTGACCATGGTGGTCATTTATGAACATTTTAACATCTTGGCCAAGTTCTGTTATAATCTCCACCTGGCACAGCCAGAAGAGCACTGGCCACCCTTTGTAGCTTGGTTCTCTCCTCTCTAGGTTTCTTTCTAGGTTTTGGCTTTTCTATGGAGTTTTTCCTAGCCACCATGCTTCTACACCTGCATGTCTTGCTGTTTGGGGTTTTAGGCTGGGTTTCTGTACTTTGAGATATCAGCTGATGTAAGAAGGGCGATATAAATACATTTGATTTGATTTGATTGTTGTCCACTCTAGTTGGTTGACTGATAACATGGGTCATATTACAGGCATAAGTCACAGATACAACACTTCTTGTTCACTCTAGTTGGTTGAGTAATAACCTTGTTCATATTACATGCATTAGTCACAGATCCGACACTATTGGCATGCACAATAGTTGGTTGAGTTATAACCTGGATCATATTACAGTTTTTAATCACAGATCCAATGCCTGTAATATGACCCAGGTTTTCACTCAGCCAACTATTAAAGGCATTAGTCACAGATCCACCATTAATGTTTTCCTCTCTAGTTGTTTGAGTTATAAACTGGGTCATATTCCAGGCATTAGTCACAGATCCAAACTAGTGGTATGAAATACAATTGGTTGAGTGATAACCTGGATCATATTACAGGCATTAGCACAGATCCAACACTTTTGGTGTGCACTCTAGTTGGCTGAGTGATTTCCTGGGTCATGTTCCAAATATTAGTCACAGATCCAACACCACTGTTGTCCACTGTAGTTGGTTGAGTGATAACCTGGGTCATATTCAAGGCATTACTCACAGGTCCTTTTAGAAGAAAAATAAACACACACCTATTAAGATGAGGTGCTGGCTTGCGGAGTAGAAAAATTGAAAATAAAAGAGAGCCGCACACTCTAGGAGCTCAGATGCAAAAATGAAATTACCAACGTTCCGACAGCCAAGCTGTCTTCATCAGGTCCAACCTAGTTGTTAGAGTAAAAACCTGGGTCATATTACAGGCATTGGTAACAGATCCAACACTTTTTGGTATGCACTACAGTTGGTTGAGTGATAACCTGGGTCATGACACAGGCATTAAGTCACAGACACAACACCATTGGTTTGCACACCAGTTGGTATAACCTGGATCATATTAAAGTTATTAGTCCCAGATCCAACACTACTGTTGTCCACTCTAGCTTGTTGAGTGATATGCCTGTAATATGACCCAGGTTTAGTCACAGAACCAACACCAATGTTCTCCACCCTAGTTGGTTGAGTGATAACCTGGTTCATATTACAGCATTAGTCACTATTGTTGTCTACTTTAGTTATTTGAGTGATAACCTGGGTCATGTCACAGATCCAACAATACTATTTTTCCCACTCTAGTTGGTTGAGTGATAACCTGTTTCATGTTACAGGCATTAGTCACAGATCCAACACAATTGGTATGGACTCTAGTTGGTTGAGTGATAACCTGGGTCATGATACAGGCATTAGTCACAGACACAACACTATTGGTTTGCACACTAGTTGGTTGAGTTATATACTGGATCATATTACAGTTGTTAGTCCCAGATCCAACACTACTGTTGTCCACTCTAGCTGGTTGAGTGACAACCTGTTTCATGTTACAGGCATTAGTCACAGAACCAATACCAATGTTCTACACCCTAGTTGGTTGAGTGATAACCTGTTTCATGTTACAGGCATAAGTCACAGATCCAACACCACTGTTGTCCACTGTAGTTGGTTGAGTGATTACCTGGGTCATATTACAGGCATAAGTCACAGATCCAACACCACTGTTGTCCACTGTAGTTGGTTGAGTGATTACCTGGGTCATATTACAGCATTAGTCACAGATCCAACACTTTCGTCTATTTTAGTTGGTTGAGTGAAAACCTGGGTCATGTTGTAACGGTTTTGACTTGAGGTTATTATTTATAGGGGTGCCAGGTAGGTTGTGCCTACCAGAGAAAACATTGGTTTCTCCTTTTGGTTTGGGAGGGAACGAGTCCCATCTGGTCCGTCAAGTGTACACCAATACAAAGGACTTATGTAAAAGTCAGGATGGAAATAAACTTTTCATAAACCCTTAAAACATTGGAAAGAACTTCCAAAACAACTATATTCTTTTGCGTGGGTTGTATTAACAACATCAATGATTACACACACATATAATAATATAACACAATGAGTTCTGGTTCCTCCAGAAATGTCCTGTACCTCGGGCCTAAAAAGAGTCCAGCCCGGTAAAGGAGTTCAGTGAACTCAAGTGACTTTTGTCACGCAATGTTTGTCCGTTCATTCCGTGTAGCGTAAAACCAGTATTAAACATACAATCAATATAACAATTATTTTACCACAGAACTTTAAAGCGTATCAACTCTTACTGAGTCCTCAACTACAACTAACTACATAAATCACAGTATACATCACATAAAAACAAATGAAATACCGTATACAAAAAGGTGGTAGTCAGTCGGTCAGTCAGACAATCCAATCTGCCAACAGATCTCCAGCGGAGAAAGGCCACGAAGAAGAGAGGTGGAGTCCACGGACGCAAAGAGTGGATCCGATCCTGGGTAAACTCTCTTAGGCTACAAAACACACGTTCAACGGCAACAAAACAAACAGAATAGAGAAGCTTCGGAACTGAGGGTTGAACACATCCTCATTCACGTCCCCCTCACAACCCCACGTTTGCGCACCTGATGCTGGCTATTTAATTGGGAATTAAAGGGAAAGCACCCTATTGGAAGGAGAAGCACTGTGACGGTTCAGAAAAATTCAGGGCCGTCACAATGTCACAAATCCAACACGAGTGTTGTCCACTCTAGGTGGATGGGTGATAACCTGGGTCATATTACAGGCATTAGTCACAGGAACAATAATGTTGTTGTCCACTCTAGTTTGTTGAGTGATAACCTGGGTCATGTTAAAGGCATTAGTCACAGATCAAACAATACTGTTGTTCACTCTAGTGTGTTGAGTATTAACCTGGGTCATGTCACAGATCCAACACCATTGTTTTCCACTCTAGATGGTTTAGTTATAACCTGGGTCATTTTACAGGCATTAGTCACAGATCCAACACTAATCTTCTCCACTCTAGTTGGTTGAGTGATAACCTGGGTAATGTCATAGGCATTAGTCACAGATCAAACACCATTGTTGTCCCCTTGAGTTGGTTGAGTGATACCATGGGTCATATTACAGACGTTAGTCACAGATACAACACTATTGGTATGCACTCTAGTTGGTTGAGTGATAACCTGGGTCAAATTAAAGGAATTATTCACAGATCCAACAATTTTGTTTGGCCACTCTAGTTGGTTGATTGGTTGATTGGTTGATTACAGATCCAATCCCATTTGGGGTGGCAAGGTAGCCTAGTGGTTAGAGTGTTGGTCTAGTAACCGGAAGGTTGCAAGTTCAACCCCCCAAGCTGACAAGGTACAAATCTGTCGTTCTGCCCCTGAACAGGCAGTTAACCCACTGTTCCTAGGCTGTCATTGATAATAAGAATTTGTTCTTAACTGACTTGCCTAGTTAAATAAAGGTAAAATATATATATATATTTTTTTTTGATGTTGTGGACTCTAGTTGATTGAGTGATAACCTGGGTCATGTTACAGATCCAACACTATTGTTGTCCACTCTAGTAGGTTGAGTCATAACCTGAGTCATATTACAGGCATTAGTCACAGATCCAACACTATTGTTGTCACTCTAATTGTTTGGGTGATAAGCTGTTTCATATTACAGGGATTCGTCGCAGATCAAACGATTCTGTAAACCACTCCAGTTGGTTGAGTGATAACCTGGAACATTTTACAGGCATTAGTCAAAGCTCCAATACTAGTTATATGCACTCTAGTTGGTTGAGTAATAACCTGGGCCATTTTATAAACAGTCACAGATCAAACAATACTGTTGTCCACTCTAGTTGTTTGAGTGATAACCTGGGACATTTTACAGGCATTAGTCACAAATCCAACACTGTTGTTGTCCACTCTTGTTGGTTGAGGGATAACCATTGTCACATTACAGGCATTAATCACAGATACAACACAGATACAACACTTCTGGCGCCGACAGAGATGGCGTTCCTAGGAAACTATGCAGTAATTTGTTTTGAAGTGTTATTTCTTACATTGTTACCCCAGGTAATCTTAGGTTTTATTGCATACAGTCGGGAGGAACTATTGGGTATAAGGGTAACGTCAACTCACCATCATTACAACCAGGCATACGACTTTCCCGAAGCGGATCCTCTGTTTTGCCAACCACCCAGGACAATGGATCGGATTCTAGCCGGCGAACCAAAACAACAACGCCGTAAAAGAGGCAGACGAAGCGGTCTTCTGGTCAGGCTCCGGAGATGGGCACATCGCGCACCCCTCCTGAGCATACTACTCGCCAATGTCCAGTCTCTTGACAACAAGTTAGATGAAATCCGAGCAAAGGTAGCATTCCAGAGAGACATAAGAGACTGTAACGTTCTTTGCTTCACGGAAATATGGCTCACTCGAGACACGCTATCTGAGTTGGTACAGCCAGCTGGTTTCTTCACTCATCGCTCCGACAGACACAAGCGACAAGTGATCATAACAACATACAGGAAGGAACTCAAGTCCTTCTGTTCACCTGACTTAGAATTCCTCACAATCAAATGTTGAACGGATTAACTACCAAGAGAATTCTCTTCGATTATAATCACAGCCGCATATATTCCCCCGCAGGCAGACACATTGATGGCCCTGAATGAACTTAATTTGACTCTATGTAAACTGGAAACCACATATCCTGAGGCTGCATTCATTGTAGCTGGGGATTTTAACTAGGCCAATCTGAAAACACGACTCCCTAAATCCTATCAACATATCGATTGTGCTACCAGGGCTGGTAAAACCCTGGATCATTGTTACTCTAAATTCCGCAACGCATATAAGGCCCTCCCCCGCCCTCCTTTCGGAAAAGACTCAATTTTGCTGCTTCCAGCCTATAGACAGAAACTAAAGCAGGACGCTCCCGTGCTCAGGTCTGTTCAACTCTGGTCCAACCAATCTGATTCCACGCTTCAAGATTGCTTCGATCACGTGGACTGGGATATGTTCTGCATTGCGTCAAACGACAACATCGACGAATACGCTGATTCGGTGAGCGAGTTTATTAGCAAGTGCATCAACGATGTCGTACCCACAGCCACTATTAAAACGTTCCCAAACCAGAAACCGTGGGTTGATGGCAGCGTTCGCGCGAAACTGAAAGCGCGAACCACTGCTTTTAATCAGGGCAAGGTGACCGGAAACATGACCGACTACAAACAGTGTAGCTATTCCCTCTGCAAGGCAATCAAACAAGCTAAGCGTCAGTATAGAGACAAAGTAAAGTCGCAATTCAACGGCTCAGACTCAAGAGGTATGTGGCAGGGTCTACAGTCAATCATGGATTACAAGAAAAAAAGAAGCCCCGTCGCGGACCAGGATTTCTTGCTCCAAGAGAGACTAAACAACTTCTTTGCCCGCTTTGAGGACAATACAGTGCCACTGACACGGCCCGCTACCAAAACCTGTGACTCTCCTTCACTGCAGCCGACGTGAGTAAAACATTTAAATGTGTTAACCCTCGCAAGGCTGCAGGCCCAGACGGCATCACCAGCCGCGTCCTCAGAGCATGCGCAGACCAACTGGCTGGTGTGCTTACGGACAAATTCAATCAATCTTTATCCCAGTCTGCTGTGCCCACATGCTTCAAGAGGGCCACCATTGTCCCTGTTCCCAAGAAAGCTAAGGTACCTGAGCTAAATGACTTCCGCCCCGTAGCACTCACTTACGCCATCATGAAGTGCTTTGAGAGACTAGAGACCCTGGGTCTCGACCCCGCCCTGTGCAATTGGGTACTGGACTTCCTGACGGGCCGCCCCCAGGTGGTAAGGGTAGGTAACAACATCTCCACTCCGCTGATCCTCAACACTGGGGCCTCACAAAGGTGCGTTCTGAGCCCTCTCCTGTACTCCCTGTTCACCCACGACTGCGTGGCCACGCACGCCTCCAACTCAATCATCAAGTTTGCAGATAACACTACAGTGGTAGGCTTGATTACCAACAACAATGAGACGGCCTACAGGGAGGAGGTGAGGGCCCTCGGAGTGTGGTGTCAGGAAAATAACCTCACACTCAACGTCATCAAAACAAAGGAGATGATCGTGGACTTCAGGAAACAGCAGAGGGAGCACCCCCCTATCCACATCGACGGGACAGTGGTGGAGAGGGTAGTACGTTTTAAGTTCCTCGGCTTACACATCACGGACAAACTGAATTGGTCCACTCACACAGACAGCGTGGTGAAGAAGGCGCAGCAGCGGCTCTTCAACTTCAGGAGGCTGAAGAAATTTGGCTTGTCACCAAAAGCACTCACAAACTTTTACAGATGCACAATCGAGAGCATCCTGTCAGGCTGTATCACCGCCTGGTACGGCAACTGCTCCGCCCACAACCGTAAAGCTCTCCAGAGGGTAGTGAGGTCTGCACAATGCATCACCGGGGACAAACTACCTCCCCTCCAGGACACCTACACCACCCGATGTCACAGGAAGGCCAAAAATAATCAAGGACAACAACCACCCGAGCCACTGCCTGTTCACCCAGCTATCATCCAGAAGGTGAAGTCAGTACAGGTGCATCAAAGCGGGGACCGAGAGACTGAAAAACAGCTTGTATCTCAAGGCCATCAGACTGTTAAACAGCCCTCACTAACATTGAGTTGCTGCTGACTCAACTCCAGCCACTTTAACAATGTAAAAATGGATTAAAAATGTATCACTAGCCAATTTAAACAATGCCAATGTTTTATGTTTACATACCCTACATTACTCATCTCATATGTGTATACTGTACTCTATACTGTCTACCGCATCTTGCCTATGCCGTTCTGTACCATCACTCATTCATATATTTTTATGGACATATTCTCCATGCTTGTCACGTTCGTTGAATGAGGGAGACCAAGGCGCAGCGTGATGTGAATACATTCATTAACGAAGAAACAACAAAACGAACGTGACGCTATATATAAACAAGTGCAGATACAGGCAACTAACCATAGAACCGTGCATCAACATCACTGTGTTGAAAGAACAACATCATCAAAACATGATTTTCACACAAAAACAAAAACATAATAATGAATATTTAATGCAAATCAGTGTGACTTCTGCTGTTGCCTTTCAGAGACCAGTCAGAAATGCGCAGCTTCACCTTGGCAAGTGCCACTCTCATGTCATTTTCGCAACAAAGTCTGTTCCTTTTCTTCGTTTTTATGTCCACTATCCTCGAAAAGGATTGCTCGCAAAGATATGTTGTAACAAACAGTATGAAAATCTCCAGAGCTTTCTTAGCAATAAAAGGGTACGTTACCATTTGCTGACACCAAAACGTTGAAAGCGTTGTTGTTCTGAAGAGTTGCTGTTGGACCTGGCTCTGCTGAATTTCAATGATTTCATCAAGGTATTCATCATTGACATCTGTTGTCTCAACACTAAACGTGAATGGCTGTCTCACCCATGCTGGATATGACTCTCTTGAAGGGAAGTATCCGTCGAGAGACTTTGCAAGCTCATCTAAGTGCGTGGCAATTGCTTGCTTCAGTTCCGCGGGTACAGAAATGTCTCCGATTCCAGATACATCTTCGATCTTACTTACACAGTTGTCCAGCAGGGGAAAGTTTGCGAAGTTATCGTTTCCATAACGGTAGCGTTCTTTGAAAAGCCTTCAGGTTTTCCTCCGCTTCTATGATGTTGACTCCACCGTCCTGCATCTTTTGATTGAGATGATTGAGAGCTGCGAAGATATCAGCCATGTACGCTAAAATGAGAATGAACTCAGAATTTATTAAGCAATCTGCATGACAATGTTGGTGCTCTTGCAAAAACAGGGCTAAATCCACACGTACTGCAAAAACTCGATTCAGCACCTGTCCCTGGGATAACCACTGAACGTTAGAGCCCATTTCTTTACACAACTCACTGAAGATGCGGTGCCTCAGAGCACTAGTTCGCACATATTTCACGCATTCCACTACAATTTTTAATACTTCTGCCAGTTTTGGAGGTAAGGTTTTTGTTGCCAACGCATGCCTATGCAGAATACAATGCGTAACAATGATGTGTGGTGCATCGGCTTTCACTAGCGCACCAAAACCAGACTTTCTTCCCAGCATGACTGGAGCTCCGTCCGAACAAACTGCAGAAACCATATCCCACGAAAGATTTTTGTCTTTGAAGAAGTCATCCACAAGTTTCTTCACATCGGCTGCCTTCGTTGTTGTTATAAGAGGCTTACAAAATAAAAAATCTTCCTTTATCACGTCGTCTTTCACATAGCGCACGAATACAGCAAGCTGGCTTAGATTGGAAACGTCTGTGGTCTCGTCGAGTTGAAGGCTGAATTTTGCCGGGCTTGAAATCAGATCTGCAACTGCTTGAGCCAAGATGTCTTTGCTCATGTCCTCTATTCTGTCGCTGATGGTGTCATTTTAAAGAGGAATTTGGGATAACTTAACCTCTTAGCCTCTTTTCCCAGCATGATATTCGCCATCTTCAACACAGCTGGTTTTATGAGTCTTTCACCAATGGTGTGTGGTTTGCGATCAGGTAAAGCAACTTCGTACGATGCTGTGAGGATCGGTTTGTTGATGGGTACAAAGCCGAGAACAGGCAGAGTAGCCTTTTCATCGAATCTGGCTCTCTTTTCACCTTGAATTCAGCGAGCATTGTGTTCTTGTATTTTCCATCTCCATGCAGCTTAAGGAAGTGTTCTCTTAGTTTTGCCGGTGCTAGACTAGAATTGCTCAACTTGGCATTGCAAATCATGCAGTTAGGACGCTGACTCCCATCACGTTCCGTTATATATGTGAATCCATATTGTACATATTCGTCCGACCACTTTCTTTCTTTGCTCGACATAGTAAGTATGAAGGGATTAAAATATTAAGAAAGAAATCACAAGACGTACCATCACGACAGTCACAAGTCAACTACTGAGCGCACCAAATTCCCTGCAGCACAGATAGGCCAAGCGATGTAGCATGATCACCTGCAGCCAATGATGGCCATGCGGGGCGTGTCATCACAAATCATATGTGTCGGATGTGTGTCTTGACCTCTGCCGAACCCAGGTTCGATCGAACCCAGGTTAAGAAGCACTGGCCAAGGGGTTCACATACTTTTTCCAACCTACACTGTAAATGCTTAAATTATGTATTCAATATAGACAAGAAAATACAATAATGTGTGTGTTATTAGTTTAAGCAGACTGTGTTTGTCTGTTGTGACTTAGATAAAGATCAGATCTAATTGTATGACCCATTTATGCAGAAATCCAGATCATTCCAAAGGGTTCACATACTTTTACGTATATCAGTGAACTTGCAACAACTTATTAATTACGAAACTTCTAATTGATCAAATAAGCCACATGTAGCAAATAAGCCATTACATGTTTTTGTTAACAACATTCAAACGCTCTCTCATTGACCTCAATACAAAAACTTTACACATGCTGGAGAAGACAGATTTTGGGCCCAGTTATCCCTCTCTGGTGGTAACCAATCTCGCCAACTAGACTCTCCTGCCCATACGCAATTAGGATGAGTTTACAGGTAACAGTAGGCTAGCTAGACATAGGGACAAGCTTTTCCAAAGGTAGGCTATATTGACTTGCCTGAAAAATGTATAGACCTTTACTCTATCTAAAGATCATTTAAATATTTGTTTTATTTTATTTTAGTCATAGCTAGGTTTGAGCCCATTTGATGTGCATCTAATTTATTGTATATTATGTACAGTGAGGTAAAAAGGTATTTGATCCCCTGCAAATTTTGTACATTTGCCCACTGACAAAGAAATGATCAGTCTATCAAATCAAAATCAAATCAAATTTATTTATATAGCCCTTCGTACATCAGCTGATATCTCAAAGTGCTGTACAGAAACCCAGCCTAAAACCCCAAACAGCAAACAATGCAGGTGTAAAAGCACGGTGGCTAGGAAAAACTCCCTAGAAAGGCCAAAACCTAGGAAGAAACCTAGAGAGGAACCGGGCTATGTGGGGTGGCCAGTCCTCTTCTGGCTGTGCCGGGTAGAGATTATAACAGAACATGACCAAGATGTTCAAATGTTCATAAATGACCAGCATGGTCGAATAATAATAAGGCAGAACAGTTGAAACTGGAGCAGCAGCACAGTCAGTCTATAATTTTAATGGTAGGTATATTTGAACAGTGAGAGTCAGAATAACAACACAAAAATCCAGAAAAATGCATGTAAAAAATGTAATAAATTGATTTGCATTTTAATGAGGGAAAAAAATATTTGACCCCTCTGCAAAACATGACTTACTACTTGGTGGCAAAACCCTTGTTGGCAATCACAGAGGTCAGACGTTTCTTGTAGTTGGCCAGCAGGTTTGCACACATCTCAGGAGGGATTTTGTCCCACTCCTCTTTGCTGATCTTCTCCAAGTCATAAAGGTTTCGAGGCTGACGTTTGGCAACTCAAACCTTCAGCTCCCTCCACAGATTTTCTATGGGATTAAGGTCTGGAGACTGGCTAGGCCACTCCAGGACCTTAATGTGCTTCTTCTTGAGCCACTCCTGTGTTGCCTTGGCCATGTGTTTTGGGTCATTGTCATGCTGGAATACCCACGACCCATGTTCAATGCCTTGGCTGAGGGAAGGAGGTTCTCACCCAAGATTTGACGGTACATGGCCCCGTCCATCGTCCCTTTGATGCGGTGCAGTTGTCCTGTCCCCTTAGCAGAAAAACACCCCCAAAGTATAATGTTTCCACCTCCATGTTTGACGGTGGGGATGGTATTCTTGGGTGTCATAGGCATCATTCCTCCTCCTCCAAACACGGCGAGTTGAGTTGATGCCAAAGAGCTTCATTTTGGTCTCACCTGACCACAACACTCTCACCCAGTTGTCCCCTGAATCATTCAGATGTTCATTGGCAAACTTCAGATGGGCATGTATATGTGCTTACTTGAGCAGGGGGACCTTGCGGGCACTGCAGGATTTCAGTCCTTCACGGCGTAGTGTGTTACCAATTGTTTTCTTGCTGACTATGGTCCCAGCTGCCTTGAGATCATTGACAAGATCCTCCCGTGTAGTTATGGGCTGATTCCTCACCGTTCTCATGATCATTGTAACTCCACGAGGTGAGATCTTGCATGGAGCCACAGGCCGAGGGAGAATGACAGTTCTTTTGTGTTTCTTCCATTTGCAAATAATCGCACCAACTGTTGTCACCTTCTCACCAAGCTGCTTGGCAATGGTCTTGTACCCCATTCCAGCCTTGTGTAGGTCTACAATCTTGTCCCTGACATCCTTGGAGAGCTCTTTGGTCTTGGCCATGGTGGAGAGTTTGGAATCTGAATGATTGATTGCTTCTGTGGATAGGTGTCTTTTATACAGGTAACAAACTGAGATTAGGAGCATTCCCTTTAAGAGTGTGCTCCTAATCTCAGCTCGTTACCTGTATAAAAGACACCTGGGAGCCAGAAATCTTTCTGATTGAGAGGGGGTCAAGTACTTATTTCCCTCATTAAAATGCAAATCAATTTATAACATTTTTGACATGAGTTTGTCTGGATTTTTTTTTGTTATTCTGTCTCTCAATGTTCAAATAAACCTACCATTAAAATTATAGACTGATAATTTCTTTGTCAGTGGGCAAACGTACAAAATCAGCAGGGGATCAAATACTTTTTTCCCTCACTGTATGTCTTGTTGGGTTTAGGTAGAACCAATGAAGATGACAACGTCATTGAGATTAACCCAGTGGGCTGGATCCTAGAAAAGAGATCTTCCTTCTCTTGTCCAAACGTCTGTTTGGGAAACAACCTGCCAGTTCACCTGTCCCAGGTGGCAATCGTCACGACAACAAGAGAACAGCCCCTTGCAGCCCCTTTTCCTCCCAGCCCAGAGCACAGACTGGTGACAGTGAGAACCGACCACTTCCTCGTCTTCGGCCTATCGGAACCGGTCTTCTGACGTGGGTTCGTCCAGTGAGGAGATGGCACCAGAACCATTCTCATTAGCAACAAAACCGTCTAGTAACATGTCCGCCGCCACCAAAGGTCCGGAACTAACATGTGATAGGTCTATGTCCCCTGGGAAAGACACACCCATTGAACAGGATACACCCTCTGCTGCAAGATAACCTCTTACAAGAGAACCCCGGAATTAACCTAGAAAATCACCTGAACCGGCAGCAGGTAACGTGTAGCATCAATACACATCGTCATGAAGAGTCACCTTCATTGAACTGGACCCACTGCCTCCGCCTGCAAGAGAACCCAACACACCCACCAAGAAACCTGCTGAAACAGCCCAAAGAAAACATTTACGTTTGGTGACCCCTGCAAAAGATAAAGCTGAAACAGAGGAGATCCCCAAAAGATCCCCAATAGTTCAGCACACCCACTTCTCCTGCCTGTGCTGCCAACAACCAGACTTCTGGTCCCAGCCGTCAGACCTCCAGGGAACCCCCCTGCCCTGCCACTACAGCCCCAGTCATGGCTCTCTCTCTGCTGTGAAGACCTGCTTGGAGTGTGGGGCCTCCAAGTCCTCGAAACACCTTGCCACCACCTGGAGTCACCTGTGTTCCAGAGCTCCACCCTGGTGCCCCCCGTGGAGGATATATAACCCTGGAGGTAAAGTTTCAGTGTTATTTTGTATATTTATGTTGTTTTGTAAACTTGTACCATGTGTACTGTCTGTGGAATTTACAGGCTATGCAAATTCAAGTACGTTTTTTATGAGCTGCACTAAGTCAAATTCCTAACACCTTTGGTTAGCATGGCAATAAAAAATGCATCTTGATTCTTGTAATAATTTGTAGTGAATAATTTAATGATAAGTTGTGCTTGTAATTCAGCTTGTTGCTGACAGTTGTATAAAGATTTGTCAAAAAAAAACAACCCACTATTATCATCATCAGGTGCCTTGAAAACCAGGAGATGAACCGGATCTACTGTCGCCAATGTAGCATATGTGTGTGTACCGTGTGTACCGTGAGTACCGCGTGTACCGTGATAGAGTTGCACCGAGCATAGCTGCATCAGTATCCAAGAGGCCAGGAGGGAGCTGAGGGTGAGAGAGGAGGGGCCAAAACACACTCTTATAGTGAGCTCCAAAAGTATTGGGACAGTGACATTGTTTTTTTTTGTTCTGTTCTCCAGTACATTGGATTTGAAATCATACAATTACCATGAGGGTAATGTGCAGACTGTCAGCTTTAATTTGATTTTTTGTAAAAATGGTATCGTTTAGAAATTACACAAGTTTTGTACTGAGTATAGAAAACATTAAGAGCACCTGCTCTTTCCATGAAATAGACTGACCAGGTGAAAGCTACCGTATGATCGCTTATTGATGTCCCTTGTTAAATCCACTTCAATCCGTGTAGATGAAGGAGAGGAGACAGGTTAAATAATCATGTTGAAGCCTTGAGACAATTGAGGCATGGATTGTGTATGTGTGCTATTCAGAGGGTGAATGGGCAAGACAAAAAATGGAAGTTCCTTTAAACGGGGTATGTTAGTAGATGCCCGTGCAATGCTTCTGGATTTTTCACACTAAACAGTTTCCTGTGTGTGTCAAGTATGGTCTACCACCCAAAGGACATCCAGCCAATTTGACACAACTGTGGGAAGCATTGGAGTCAACATGGGCCAGCATCCCCGTGGAACGCTTTCGACAGGATGTGGGGGGGTCCAGCTCAATATTAGGAAAGTGTTCCTAATGAATGTTTGGTATACAGTGCATTTGGAAAGTATTCAGACCTCTTGGACTTTTTCCACATTTTGTTACGTTACGGCCTTAATCTAAAATGGATTAAATCTGTTTTCCCCCTCATCAATCTAAAGACAACACCCCATAATGAGAAAGCAAAAGCAGGTTTTTAGAAATCTTTGCAAATGTAATAAAAATAAACTACTAGATTTACATAAGTATTCAGACCCTTTACTCAGTACTTTGTTGAAGCACTTCTAGCAGCGATTACAGCCTCAAGTCTTCTTGGGTATGACGCTGCAAGCTTGGCACACATGTATTTGGGGAGTTTCTCCTGTTCTTCTCTGCAGATCCTCTTAAGCTCTGTCTGGTTGGATGGGGAGCGTCGCTGCACAGCTGTTTTCAGGTCTCTCCAGCGATGCTTGATCGGGTTCAAGTCTGGGCTCTGGCTGGGCCACTGACAGAACAGAAAAATGACAAGATTTTGTTATAATACTGTTATTGCATCAAATGGTTGTTTAAACACTCTACAACAAAGCTTTCTCAGTGTCCAACAGGCTTTCTCTGCCCTTAACCTTGTTCTGAACACCTCCAAAACAAAGGTCATGTGGTTTGGTAAGAAGAATGCCCCTCTCCCCACAGGTGTGATTACAACCTCTGAGGGTTTAGAGCTTGAGGTAGTTACCTCATACAAGTACTTGGGAGTATGGCTGGTGCCGTGGAAATATTGGTTCATATATTTCTCAGATACCGGAGCTTGTGAATTCAAATAGACTTTTGAACTTGAACTCTTTCGACCTGAATGCCAAGTGTCACATCTGGAGGAAACCTGGGACCGTCTTTACAGGGAAGAATGGTGGTGGCAGAATCATATTGTGGGGATGTTTTTCAGCAGCAGTTACTGGGAGACTAGTCAGGATCGAGGGAAAGATGAACGGAGCAAAGTACAGAGAGCTCTTTGATGAAAACCTGCTCCAGAATGCTCAGAGTGTGGCGAAGGTTTACCTTCAGACAACGACCCTAAGCACACAGCCAAGGCAATGCAGGAGTGACTTCGGGACAAGCCTCTGAATGTCCTTGAGTGGTGTTTTGGTATTATTGTAATCAAAAGGAGAGACTTTTACATTTTTTCAAAACACAAGTAACCTTTATTATTTAATTAGTGCAGTAATGACGCTTGTCAATGAGCCCCCTGTAGGTGATTTGTTGAGAGCCCAACCAGCAGGAGTAAGCCACAGCATTTTATAGCAAAGTCCATCCTCCTGGATGTGCATGACAAATCACAGATGAGACCTTTATACAGACAGATTTTGCTCTCATGCAACAGACATCAAGATTTACATGGCACCAAATATCTGTCTCTTTTTCATTTACTGCTTTCTTGTACAAAAATACTAATGCAACCTAGAATTCTAAATCCTTTCTTTAAAGAAACTGAAGATTGATTTTCCCTGTGACCAACAGACAGGCACAAAGACACTAATCATGGAATGTTGTCTTATCACCTATCCATGGTAAATCCACTGTCAGTGATAAATCTCCCAGAGGCCCACACACACAGATGAGTGTTCTAAAAAAACTATTATGTTGCATTAACACAAAATCCGGGGAGGGGCCAGCTGAGTACAAGGCTTCATCATCTTTTTATAAATGGATGAGAGAGTTTCCTACTGCCTAAACTATGATGTAAATTGAGAAGAGTGTGGGGCAAAGAATCAAGCCTTGGGGTACACCCTTGGTGACAGGCCGTGGCTGAGACAGCAGGTGTTCTGACATTATACACTGCACTCTGAGATAGGTAGTTCGCAAACCAGGCCAAAGAACCCTCAGAGACACCAATACTCCTTAGCCGGCACACAATAATGGAATGTTCTACCGTATCAAACGCTTCAGCCAAGTCAATAAACATAGCAGCACAACATAGCTTAGAATCAAGGGCAATGGTGACATCATTGAGGACCTTTAAGGTTGCAGTGACACATCCATAATCTGAGCGGAAACCAGATTGCATACCAGAGAGAATACTATAGACATCAAGAAAGACAGTCAGTTGATTATTGACAAGTTTTTCTAACACTTTTGTTAAACAGGGGAAAAAGAAATAGGCCTATAACAGTTAGGATAAGCTTGATCTCCGTTGCTGCCTTCCATGCACTGGGAACCTCCCTAGAGAGAAGAGACAGGTTAGAAGGTCAGAGATAGGCATGGTGATTATAGGGGCAACAACCTTATGAATGAAGACAGGGTCTAAACCATCTGACCCAGATGTTTTTTAGGGGTCAAGTTTAAGGATCTCCTTTTGCACCTCAGACTCAGTGACCACCTGCAGGGACAAACTTTGTAGCGGGCACGGGAAAAAGAGGGAGGAGCATCGGGGCTAGTTGCATTAGAAGGGGTGGGAGATGAAATGTTGGACGGGCAAGGAGGCATGGCTGAGTCAAATAGGAATCCTGACTTAATGAAGTGCCGATTAAAAAGCTCAGCATTGTGCATCTTGTAACAACCACATCATAAACTTTAAGGGACCTTTTAACCGTTTTCCAGAACTTCTTGAGGTTAGACCTACAGAGAGAGAAATTAAAGTAACTGTGGCCTTCAAGATAGCCTGAGTGCACTTATTTCTCATTTGCCTGGACGAGAGCCAGTCAGCCTGAGTATATGTGTGCCGAGCCTTTCGCCAAATACAATTCTTGAGGTGGAGTAACTCTGCAAAATCACGGTCGAACCAGGGGCTGAACCTGTTTTTAATTTTAATTTTCTTTATGGGGGTGTATTTGTTAACAATATCACGGAAGATTAGAGGTCGACCGATTAATCGGAATGGCCAATTAATTAGGGCCGATTTCAAGTTCTCATAACAATCGTAAATCAGTATTTTTGGACAACGATTTGGCCAATTTTAATTTTAATTAATTTTTTTACACCTCTATTTAATCCTTATTTAACTAGGCAAGTCAGTTAAGAACACATTCTTATTTTCAATGACGGCCTAGGTATGGTGGGTTAACTGCCTCGTTCAGGGGCAGAATGACAGATTTTTACCTTGTCAGTTCGGGGGATTCAATTTTGCAACCTTACAGTTAACTAGTCCCATGCTCTAACCATCTGATTACATTGCACTCCACGAGGAGACTGCCTGTTATGCGAATGCAGTAAACCAAGGTAAGTTGCTAGCTAGCATTAAACGTATCTTATAAAAAACAATCAATCAATCAATCATAATCACTAGTTAACTACACATGGTTGATGATATTACTAGTTTATCTAGCGTGTCCTGCGTTGCATATAATCGATGCGGTGTGTATCGTTGCTCCAATATGTACCTAACCATAAACATCAATGCCTTTCTTAAAATCAATACACAGAAGTATATATTTTTAAACCTGCATATTTAGCTAAAAGAAATCCAAGTTAGCAGGCAATATTAACCAGGTGAAATTGTGTCACTAATTCTCTTGCGTTCATTGCATGCAGAGTCAGTGTATCTGCAACAGTTCGGGCTGCCTAATTTGCCAGAATTTTACATAATTATGACATAACATTGAAGGTTGTGCAATGTAACAGGAATATTTAGACTTATGGATGCCACCCTTTAGATAAAATATGGAACGGTTCCGTAGTTCACTGAAAGATTAAACGTCTTGTTTTCGAGATGATAGTTTCCAGATTCGACCATATTAATGACCTAAGGCTCGTATTTCTGTGTGTTATCATGTTTTAACTAAGTCTATGATTTGATAGAGCAGTCTGACTAAGCGATGGTAGGCAGCAGCAGGCTCGTAAGCATTCATTCAAACAGCACTTTTGTGCGTTTGCCAGCAGCTGTTTATGACTTCAAGCCTATCAACTCCTGAGATTTGGCTGGTGAAATAGCTAGCTAGTAAGCGGGTTGCGCGCTAATAGCGTTTCAAACGTCACTCGCTCTGAGACTTGGGAGTAGTTATTCCCCTTGCTCTGCATGGGTAATGCTGCTTCGAGGGTGGCTGTTGTCGTTGTGTTCCTAGTTCGAGCCCAGGTAGGAGCTAGGATTCTTCTGTTGAAGGAGAGGCGGACCAAAACGCAGCATGGTTATTGTGATACATCTTTAATGAAGTTGATAAATGAACAATATACAAAACAAGAAATGTGAAAAACCGAAAACAGCCTGTTACTGTAATTTAATTATGCCAATGTGCTTTCATCAATTGAAAGCCCTTAATATATTTTATGAGAATTTGTAAGATTTCTTGTTTGCATAAAATAGACGCAGACCAGTCTTTCAATAAATAGGGAATAGAATTTATTCTCGGAGCGCGCTCCCACTTAATCTCGTGCAACAGTTTATACAGATCAGGACATCATTTCACTGCTTTAACAGAATCCCCTCCTCTCGACCGGGACAAAGTAAGGTGAAAAGTTCATTCTAACTTACTAACACACTCCCAGATAACTTTTGACCCCTCAACATTATCGATCACCACTGACCTGGCAGTTTTAATTAACAGAAAACCTAGGAATGCACTCACTGCCTTATCTAAAAACCCCAGAGCTATGTTTCTGTAGGGTCAACTATAGGCCTTATATGTTTACACAGTCCCCAACCCATTTGTTTCTGCCGAGTTGGAATGGTGTTCATTAACTTTTTATTACTCCTTGTCCGTGTCACACAATCCCTTCTTATGAACTCATATTGTTAATCACTATATTGTTATGAACTCATATTGTTAATCACTAATCATAAAACAGAGTATAAGTTTACTTAGTTACAATTCTATTTAAAATGGGGATATTGTTTATTCATTTATCCATAATAATTTCAACACAGCCCTATCTGGTGTAACAAACACAAAGACAGGAACAATCACCCACAAAACCCAACACAAAACAGGCTACCTAAATATGGCTCCCAATCAGAGACAATGACTAACTCCTGCCTCTGATTGAGAACCATATCAGGCCCAAACACAGAAACAGACAAACAAGACACCCAACATAGAATGCCCACTCAGATCACACCCTGACCAAACAAAACATAGAACATACAAAGCAAACTATGGTCAGGGTGTGACAGTACAGGACTCCGGCCGCAAAATCTGAACCTATTGGGGAGGGTCTGGGTGGGCATCTGTCCGCGGAGGCGGCTCTGGTGCTGGACGTGGCCCCCACTTCACCATAGTCTTAGTCCGCCCCATTGTACGCTTCCGTGGCCTCCTAACCACGGCGACCCTTCTAAATGAACCCACTGGACTGAGGGGCAGCTCGGGACAGAGGGGCAGCTCGGGACAGAGGGGCAGCTCGGGACAGAGGGGCAGCTCGGGACAGAGGGGCAGCTCGGGACAGAGGGGCAGCTCGGGACAGAGGGGCAGCTCGGGACAGAGGGGCAGCTCGGGAAAGAGGGGCAGCTCGGGAAAGAGGGGCAGCTCGGGAAAGAGGGGCAGCTCGGGAAAGAGGGGCAGCTCGGGAAAGAGGGGCAGCTCGGGAAAGAGGGGCAGCTCGGGAAAGAGGGGCAGCTCGGGAAAGAGGGGCAGCTCGGGAAAGAGGGGCAGCTCGGGAAAGAGTGACGACTCTGGCAGATCCTGGCTGACTGGCGGCTCTGGCAGATCATGGCTGACTGGCGGCACTGGCGGATCATGGCTGACTGGCGGCACTGACGGCTCCTGGCAGACTGGCGGCACTGGCGGCTCCTTGCAGACTGGTGGAACTGGCGGCTCCTTGCAGACTGGTGGAACTGGCGGCTCCTTGCAGACTTCCACCGGGCTATGCACCCGCACTGGGGACACCGTGCGCTTCACAGCATAATACGGTGCCTGCCCGGTCTCTCCAGCCCCCCGGTAAGCACAGGAAGTTGGCGCAGGTCTCCTACCTGGCTTCGCCACACTTCCTGTGTGCCACCCCCCCAAGACATTTTTGGAGCTGACTCTCGGGCTTCCATCCACGCTGCCGTGCTGCCTCCTCATACCAGCGCCTCTCCTCCTTCGTCGCCTCCAGCTCTTCTTTGGGGCGGCGATATTCTCCAGGCTGTTCCCAAGGTCCTTTCCCGTCAAGGATCTCCTCCCAAGTCCATTTATCCAAATAGTGCAGCCTCTCGCACTGCTGCTGCTGCTGCTGCTGCTGCTGCCTCTGTTGCTTCTCCTGCTGCTGCTGTTGCTCCTGCTGCCTTTCACCACGTCGCTTGGTCCTGTTGTGGTGGGTGATTCTGTAAGGGTTTTCCTGTGGTGAAGGAGAAGCGGACCAAAATGCAGCGTGGTGGTTATTCATGTTCTTTAATAAAGGAACTAGACATGAAATAACTAACAAAACAATAAATGTGGAAAACCAAAAACAGTCCTATCTGGTGCAAACACAGAGACAGGAACAATCACCCACAAACACACAGTGAAACCCAGGCTACCTAAGTATGATTCTCAGAGACAACTAATGACACCTGCCTCTGATTGAGAACCATACTAGGCCGAAACATAGAAATACCCAAATCATAGAAAAACAAACATAGACTGCCCACCCAACTCATGCCCTGACCATACTTAATAAATACAAAAGAAAGGAAATAAAGGTCAGAACGTGACAATATACTTCGTTTGACATTTTTCTACGGACTGTAACTTAACTTTTTGACTTTTCGTCTGCTCCTAGAGATCGCACGTCATGAATGTGGAATACTGGGATAAACGCGCAAACAAAAAGGAGGTGTTTGGACATAAATTATGAACTTTATCGAACAAATCAAACATTTATTGTGGAACTGGGATTCATTGGAGTGCATTCTGATGAAGATCATCAAAGGTAAGTGGTATACTATTCTGACTTCTGTTGACTCCAAAACACGGCGGATATCTGCTTGGGTTGTGTTGGTCTCTGAGCTCTGTACTCAGATTATTGCATGCTGTGCTTTTTCCATAAAGTTGTTTTGAAATCTGACACAGCGGTTGCATTAAGGAGAAGTGGATTTAAAATGCCATGCATAACAGTTGTATTTTCAGCAATGTTTATTATGAGTATTTCTGTAAATTGATGTGGCTCTCTGCCAAATCACCGGATGTTTTGGAACTACTGAACATAACGCGCCAATGTAAACTCTGACTTTTGGATATAAATATTAACTTTACCGAACAAAACATGCATGTATTGTGTAACATGAAGTCCTATGAATGTCATCTGATGAAGATCATCAAAGGTTAGTGATTAATTTGATCTCTATTTCTGCTTTTTGCGACTCCTCTGTTTGGCTGGAAAAAATGGCTGTGTTTTTCTGTGACTTGGCTCTGACCTAACATAGATATTCCTCTTGCCCAGATGCGATATGGCAGTGTGATGGTGATTGCATCATCTGTGGACCAGTTGGGGCAGTATGCAAACTGAAGTGGGTCTAAGGTGGCAGGTAAGGTGGTGGTGATATGGTCATTGAATAGTCTCTCAAAGCACTTCATGATGACAGAAGTGAGTGCTATGGGGCGATAGTCATTTAGTTCAGTTATCTTTGCCTTCTTGGGTAGAGGAACAATGGTGGCCCTCTTGAAGCATGTGTGGACAGCAGACTGGGATAGGGAGTGATTGAATGTCTGTAAACACACTAGACAGCTGGTCTATGCATGCTCTGAGGACACGACTAGGGATGGCGTCTGGGCCAGCATCCTTGAGAAGGTTAACACGTTTAAATGTCTTACTCACGTCGGCCACGGAGAAGGGGAGGGGGGACCGCAGTTTTTGGTAGCGGGACGCGTTGGTGGAATTGTATTATACTCAAAGCGGGAAAAGGTGTTTGTCTGGAAGCAAGACGTCGGTGTCCACGACGTGGCTGGTTTTCTTTTTATAGTCCGTAATTGCTTGTAGATCCTGACACATACGTCTCGTGTTTGAGCCATTGAATCGGTCCCTATACCAACATTTCGCTTGTTTGATTGCCCTGCGGAGGGAATAACTACACTGTTTATATTCAGCCATATTCCCAATAATTTTACCATGTTTAAATGCGGTAGTTCGTGCTTTCAGTTTTGCGCTAATGCCGGTATTCAGCCATGGTTTCTGGTTAGGGTAAGTTTTAATAGTCACAGTGAGTACGACATCTCTAATGCACTTCCTTATAAACTCAGCTTATAAATTGTTTTTATTATCGTAGGCTGCCCAGAACATTTTCCAGTCCACGTGATCAAAACAATCTTGAAGCATGGATTCTGATTGGTCAGACCAGCGTTGAATGGTTCTAGTCTAGTATATTCTGTTTCTGTCTATAGGATGGTACGAGCAAAATGGAGTCATTATCGGATTTGGTCCGTTTATTCTAACAACGATCGTGACACATACACCTTAGCCAAATACATTTAAACTCCGTTTTTCATCATTCCTGACATAATCAGAGTAAAAATTCCCTGTCTTAGGTCAGTTAGGATCACCACTTCATTTTAAGAATGTGAAATAATTGGAGAGAATGATTTGTTTCAGCTTTTATTTCTTTCATCACATTCCCAGTGGGTCAGAAGTTTACATATACTCAATTAGTATTTGGTAGCATTGCCTTTAAATTGTTTACTTTGGGTTAAACGTTTTGGGTAGCCTTCTACAAGCTTCCCACAATAAGTTGGGTGAATTTTGGCCCATTCCTCCTGACAGTGCTGGTGTAACTGAGTCAGGTTTGTAGGACTTTCTTGCACGCACACGCTTTTTCAGTTCTGCCCACAAATGTTCTATAGGATTTGAGGTCAGGGCTTTGTGATGGTCACTCCAATACCTTGACTTTGTTGTCCTTCAGCCATTTTGCTATCACTTTGGAAGTATGCGTAGGATTGTCCATTGGAAGACCCATTTGCGACCAAGCTTTAACTTCCTGACTGATGTCTTGAGATGTTGCTTCAATATATCCACACCATTTTAATCTCTCATGATTCCATCTATTTCGTGATGCACACCAGTCCCTCCTGCAGCAAAGCACCCTCACAACATGATGCTGCCACCCCTGTGCTTCACGGTTGGGATGGGCATCTAGCTTAGATTGTAGGACGACCAGGGTGTTAAGCATTTCTCAGTTTAGGTCACCTAACAGAACGAACTCTGAAGATAGATGGGGTCCATCAATTCACATATGGTGTCCAGGGCACAGCTGGGAGCTGAGGGGAGGTCTATAACAGGCGGCAAGCCTCACTCCTTTTTCCTCCAAACATAACGATGGTCATTATGGCCAAACAGTTCTATTTTTGTTTCATCGGACCAGAGGACATTTCTCCAAAAAGTAAAATCTTTGTCCCCATGTGCAGTTGCAAACCATAGTCTGGCTTTTATATGGCTGTTTTGGAACAGTGGCTTCTTCCTTGCTGAGCGGCCTTTCAGGTTATGTGGATATAGGACTAGTTTTACTGTGGATATAGATACGTTTCTACCTGTTTCCTCCAGCATCTTCACAAGGTCCTTTGCTGTTTTCTGGGGTTGATTTGCACTTTTTGCACCAAAGTACGTTCATCTCTAGGAGACAGAATGCGTCTCCTTCCTGAGCGGAATGACGGCTGCATGGTCCCATGGTGTTTATACTTGCGTACTATTGTTTGTACAGATGAACGTGGTACCTTCAGGGGTTTGGACATTTCTGGATGAACCAGACTTGTGGAGGTCTACAGTCTTTTTCTGAGGTCTTGGCTGATATCTTTTGATTTTCCCACGATGTCAAGCAAAGAGGCACTGAGCTTGAAGGTAGGCCTTGAAATACATCCACAGGTACACCTCCAATTGACTCAAATGATATCAATTAGCCTATCAGAAGTTTCTAAAGCTATGACATCATTTTCTGGAATTTTCCAAGCTGTTTAAAGGCACAGTCAACTTAGTATATGTAAACTTCTGACCCACTGGAATTGTGATACAGTGAAATTATCTGTCAGTAAACTATTGTTAGAAGAATTACTTGCGTTATGCACGAAGTAGATGTCCTAACCGACTTGCCAAAATGATAGTAAACTTCCGACATCAACTGTACCTGGAAAGTATGACAGAACTTTGCAGGCTATCTCTGCAGTAGATTGCAACTCTTCCCCTTTCAGCAGTTCTATCTTGGCAGAAAATGTTGTAGTTGGGGATGGAAATCTCAGAATTTTTGGTGGCCTTCCTAAGCCAGGATTCAGACACGGCAAGGACATCAGGGTTGGCGGAGTGTGCTAAAGCAGTGGGTTAAACCAACTTCGGGAGGAGGCTTCTGATGTTATCATGCATGAAACCAAGGCTTTTATGGTTACAGAGGTCAACAAAAGATAGAGCCTGGGGACACACAGGGCCTGGGTTAATCTCTACATCATCCGAGGAACAGAGGAGGAGTAGGATGATGGTACGGCTAAAGGCTATCAATACTAGTCGTCTAGTGCGTTGGGGCAGAGAATAAAAGGAGCAGATTTCTGGGCGTGGTAGAATAGATTCAGGGCATAATGTACAGACAGGGGTATTGTAGGGTGCGGGTACAGTGGAGGTAAACCTGGGCATTGGGTGACGATAAGTGAGGTTGCATTTCTGGAGGCACTAGTTATGCCAGGTGAGGTCACCGCATGGTTGGGAGGTGAGGCACGTTGAGTGGAGCTAGGGGCTCCGCAGTAAAATAAAACAATGATATTCACAACAAACAACAGTATTCAAAGCATATTGACATTAGAGAGAGACATAAAGCAAGGCATAAAGCAATCTCAGGTATTGATTGGGAGAGCTAGCGAAGACAACAACGGCTAAGACAACAACAGCTAATCAGCTAAGACAACAACAGCAGGTAAAATTGCGATGAATGGGTAGAGAGGGTCAGTTAACTACACACAGGGCCTGAGTTTGAGGCTGAGGCCGACAGATAAACAAAATAAACAAAAATATAGTACCGTGATTAATGAACAGTCCAGCAGGCATCAGCTATGTAGCCACGCTAGTAAGCGGAGGACATGGAGTTCCTAAAGTTAGCATGCCGGGGCTAGCAGAAGCGTCTTCACCGACGTCTGACAAAGGCCGGCTGAGGGCACATCGGACGGGATTACGTCGGCAGACCAGTCGTGATGGATCGGCGGGGCTTCGTGTCGACAAAGGGTCCAGGCCAATTGGCAAAAGAGGTATTGTAGCTGAAGTAATTTAGTTTCCTAGCCGGGAGATGCGAAACAAGACTAACAAGGGAAATGAACTAATAGTACAGGTAGATAGCAATAAAAATGATGCTACAGAGATACAAAATAAGTTAGAGGAAAAACAAAAGAACTTGAGGAACTTATTCAAGAACGATCTAATGTAATCTATTACAAAAATAAAGCAAACTGGATGGAATATGGAGAAGAATGCACAGAATTCTTCCTGAATCTCCAATACAGGAACGCAAAAAGAATTAGCAGAAACTTGTTAGTGAAGACGAAGTCATCTATAATTCTCTGAATTATATTTTAAAAGAGGAAGCTAATTATTTTAGGCTGATGTTCTCTTTTCCATCTCATCCTCTCCCACTGAATGAAGATTACGGTAAGGAATTATTTTCAAATAATATAAAAAAATGGACAAATAAGAAATGTACAGAAATATCAGTGCGAAGGCCATATTACAGAGGAAGAACCTTTTGAGGCCATTAAATCCTTTCAGTCTGGAAAAACCCCAGGGCTTGATGGCATACCGGTAGAGGTATATCAAGTATTTTTTGATATACTAAAAGCTCCATTGTTAGATTGTTTTAGCTACTCCTATAGAAATGGTAGTCGGTCAGGTACTCAGCAGGAAGGTCTGATGTCTCTATTATTAAAACAAGACCCAGATGGCAAATATAAAGACCCAGTCTATCTAAAAAAAATGGAGGCTCCTTACACTTCAATGTTGTGAAGCAAAAATACTAGCAAAATGCATAGCACTCAGAATTAAAAGGGTTTTACCAGGTATTGTTCATCCTGATCAGACAGGTTTTTTACATGGCCAGTACATTGGAGATAATATACGACATCTACTTGAAATAATAGAACATCATGAATCATATAAGAAAACAAGAATGGTATTTATAGCGGATTTTGAAAAGGCATTTCATAAAGTAAGACTGGATTTTATTTATAAATGCCTTGATTTTTCAAATTTTGGTAATTCTCTTATAAAATGGATAAAAATAATGCATAGCAACCCCAGGTGTAAAATAGTAAATAACGGCTACTTCTCAGAGAGTTTTGAAGTGTCAAGAGGAGTTAAACGAGGGTGTCCGCTGTCACCATATCTATTCGTTATGGCCATCGAAATGCTAGCTATTAAAATTAGCAAAACATATTTCTCTTTATCTGGGACGCTAAACTAGACAAAATAAAACGAGCCTATCTATATAATGAATATGAATTGGGTGGGTTGAGATTATTAAATATAAAAGCACTAAACCTCTCTCTAAAAGCTTCACTCATTCAAACGTTTTATTTGAACCCAAAATGGTTCTCAAGTAGATTAATAAGAAAAACTCATCCATTGTTTTGCAGAGCTGGCTACAATTTCAATTTAATCCCCCTGAAAAGATAGAACAAATATTACAAAAAAAATATTATGGCTGAACTCAAATGTGCTGGTTGAAATAATACCTGTATTTATGGGAAAATTTTTTGAAAAGGGTATTTTGTTCTTAAATTATATTGTAATAGACCCAGTCTATTACAATGACTCCTTCATGGAGTTATCAGAATTGTACGGGAAGGTCTGCTCAATCCAAGAGTACAACCAATTGATTACAGCATTGCCCCAAAAATGGAGGAGGCGGGTGGCAGTGGGAGGAGGTAGGGAAATGGTCTGTCTGCACAATATAAAGGATCAAAACTGGCAGAGGAATGAAAATAGCATAAATAGGAAAGATTACCAGTTTCATTTGAGGACCAGGATGTTGACAACTGTGCCGTACAGATTGCAAAATAGTTGGGTGTACCGATTCCATGGTACAGGGTGTATGAGTTGATATATAATGCAATGCAAGATTCAAGACTTTGTGCTTTTCAGCTAAAATTATTATATTGAATTCTTGCCACCAACAAAATGTTGAATATTTGGGGCATAAAATCATCGAAGCTCTGCAGATTTTGTCGTGAGGATACAGAATCAATAGACCATTTACTTTGGTATTACCCTCAGGAAAATTGTTTCTGGTCTCAGGTTTAGGAATGGCTGAAAATTCATAGCATTGATCTCAAATTGACCCTAGAAATAGTACTGTTAGGAGATCTACTAATATGCTAATACTCTTAGTAAAATTATTTATCTTTAACACACAATCTGTAGATTCTATTTGATTAGATAGATTGAAATTGTACGTTAAACATTATAGCATAGTTGAAAGATATGTGTTGCGTAGAAACCTGAAGTGGGTGGCCAGCAGAGATAGATGGGCTGGGCTGAGGGAAGCTGAGGGTTGGTATGTGGAATTGGAGACAAGTGGGAGTAGAGTTGCTGTGTGAGAGAGAGAATGATGGTCAAAAGATAAAGGGGAAAAAAGTCCAAATAAAACATAATAAATGTACATTTGAATGACACTAAGTGGCAGTGTTTTTACAACTAATACCGGTTTGCCTGAGGCTGATGCCGTGCAGGTGTTTGTGCACATGCATATACACACACTCTCATTCAAATAAACACATACAAGAACACGCACATACATGTAATAGTGCCAGACATGCACACAAAAATATACAGTTGGCATTGCTGTTATGATTTCAGTTGTCCTTGATGTCCTTTGTTTAAAATGTATATATATATATTTTTTTTTGCATTGTTGTTTGCAGTTTTCTTCTGTCTTTTCCTTTTTTCTCTTTAGTTCATTCCCTTGGTTGTTGGTGCATTGGGGGGGGGTTTGGGGTGGGGAATGGAATTCATTTTTTTCTGTGAGGGGACTGTGCGAGGGGTCTCGAATGGTTGAGGGACAGCTATTGGGGAACTGTGGGGGGGAAATCGGCTTCGGGTTTCACAAGATTGTGATCATGAAAAAGGAAACTATGACATTCATTTTATATCACTATCATGCACATACACCCTCACATATAAGGAAGGCTCTGTTGCGGAAATAATGATACATATTTGATCGTGCCTTGATGCTGTATTGTTTGTGTTTTTTGAAATAAATCATTTTTAAAAAAGCTCCCTG